>NC_072731.1:268531304-268589490 GCF_026930045.1 Uloborus diversus
ACAAACTCTGTGGTGTGTGTGCCTATCAACATGGAAAAAAAAACTATTACATCTTTTTCTTCACTTACAAATTTTTTTTTTCTGTAAATGTACTCTTTCTGCAATTAAAAAAAGAAAAAAACTTTAAATTTTTTTCTTGTGATATGTGAATATCAGTCGATTACGGACATCCAGAAGAAACCAACGTGATTAAGATCCCAAATGTATTCTATACATGTATTAATGCATATTTCAGATTACATGCAAGATTTTTTTTTAATTATGGCTAAATTTGATGAAAATTTGAATGTATGATACGTCGCTCTTGTTATGATTATTATTCCATTACAATTCACTGTATATTTTATTTTTTTTTTTTTTTTTTACATTACTGTAGTTTGTGTATACATGTTACCAAAGAGAGAAAAAATACTTCACTCATTCTAACATTTTTTTTTTTTATTTTCTCTGGTTTACACTTTGAACTTGAAATTTTTTTTGAAAAATTATATTTTATGCATATTTATTCAATTAATAAGTTTACCTTTACATCTGCTCTCCAGTTTTTCTTTTCCCGGAGGAGGGGCAGGATTGTGGGGCCGATTTTGACCTTCTGCCCCACATGCCTGGAAAGGGATATCTATCCCCTGAACCTTCATTCCGCTACAAATAGCCTCCCTCGCATTTTTAAACGTCTTTTAGGTTAAGAAGAGTTGACCTTTTTGTCGCGGCGCGGCGGTACATTTTTCCCGTGCAGGAAATAAGTTCAGACCCCCGAGCAGTTGCATCTCATAAAATAGAGAGTTAGAAATAAACACATTTTGGCGGGAAAGTTTCCCTCCGCTTGTTTTGAGTAAGCGACACTTGGAATTTTCTGGGACACCCGCAGTGGGTCAAAAGGGGTTAGCTTTTCTTTCGGACATTTCAAACATTTTCCCCCTTTCCGAGTCATAGCTGTAGGATATAACTTCTGAAGTTCTGACATTTTCGAGCCCATAAAATAGAAGACTTGGGAATAACAAAATTCCATTCTGACACTTTGCGACACTCCGTACCCCATAAAGCATAGGGTTTTCCTGGAAGCTGGATCTCCAGATGTTGAACTATGATCCCCAGAGAATGTGCCCCGATCAGGGAACTTTATCCCCCAGTATAAAACAAGGAGTTAAGATTTTTCGAAGAGAAGAGAGAGTTTTGGGAGAGAGAGGATAGAGTTTGGAGGATAGAAGAGCTTTCCCGAGCTCTGGGTGTTTCTCCGAGACGTCTTGTCCGGAGTCATGATAGAAACGAGTGCCTTTGGATTACTTCATTGATAGGGGACTGAAATCTTGGTACGTACCATACTAGCTCCCACTTCCCACAACTTAATTTAAACCAGTAGATTAAAGTTTAATTCCTTTGGAGAGCAGAATCATGATGTACTTAATTATTGAAATCTTTAATGTTTTGAATATAAATATTTAACTCCTAACTAAATATCTAAGCTTAGTTTAGAACTGTATATGTACTATTTTATTTAATAAACTTTCAAAGTGCAAAAATGAATCCAACTATTATTCCTACAGTCCAAAAGTCCACCAAATCATAACACAACGCACTGTACGAACTCCACTATGGAGTTTCGGCCCAGCACTATAAAGGCTAATTACGTTCCTGAAAAAAGGTGGTCAACTTAAAAGGGTGATCAACTTTACAGGTTTTACTGTATTTTTGTTTCAGAAATTCGGAAAGTAGGAGTTTGGATAATTGAAGTTCTAGTGTAAGAGATATTCTAAAATCTGAAAAATTGATATGGGTTTCAAAAAACACAGTAGAACTCAGAGTTTACATATTGTATCAGATAAGGGTCTGCAGGGCTTAAAAATCTAAGCATATTGTTTAAAAATTCGATTCTTTACCACTCGTCGCTCTAGGGTAAAGAATCGAATCCGTACCTGCCACTATTTGTGGTTTAACAAGTTGGATGTGACCCTGAAGATAGCTCTGATTTTCTGATTGAGACCAGAAAATGAGCAATCCCTGGTCCAGCACCCCCAGAGGTATCGTTTCACTTGGAGGAGTGTGTGTGACATCCCCCCCCCCCTCAACTCTTTACCAATGGGCTAGTGGAAGAAATCTGTAACCCTTGCTTGTTTTTTGTTTTTATGTACAATTTTATTTACAGCACATTCTGTACTAGCAACTTTTTACAAATTTGCTCCTTGGCTTGTATTTGCAATAAAAATTTTTATGCATTGACAAGCATTCAGAACCATTGGTGGTCTGTTGTACCGAGACGAGTAAAAATTGTTTCAGACCACCACTAAGTGGAATTCAGTATACCGTGGTACCAGTGGTTGATCACAGTCAATTAAGAAATTTCCTGTTACAGTTAAACCGCATTAATGAGTTGAGCGAGTGGCACAGACTTCATATTTTTAAGAATTGTTTTTAAGAAATTTTAATTTTTATAATTTTTTTTTTTTGGGGGGGGGGTGCCCCCCCCCAAAAAAACCCTCATAACATGTGGGTAGGAATTCCTATTTAAAGGGGAACATCCCCTTTCGCTATAACTCTGCAGTAGGGAAAAACCATCGGCCTTCTGGATTTAAAAAAAAATCAAGCTATTTATTCGAATAAGACCAAAAGTAGTAGGGCCTATTGGGGGGGGGGGGGAGAATGGAGCGGGTCATGGCGCAGACTTCAAATTTTTAAGGTTTATTTTTTAAAGATTTCAGTTTTTGTGGTGATTTTCTTTCTTTTTTCGGGGGGGGGGTGACCCCCTCGTTTTACTTAAGGGGGTTAACTTTTACTTTCAGGGAAGCACCCCCTTCCCGAAAGTAAACGCAATATGGAACAGGCATCAGCCTTTTGGATAAAAAAAATTCAAGCAATTTATTGCAATAAGATCAAAAGCAGTGGGTCCTACGGGGGGGGGGGGGGGTTGCAGCAGGTCATGGCACAAGCTTCAAAATTTTAGAGTTTTTCCTTTAAAAATTTTAGTTTTTTGATGGTTTTAATTTTTTTTTCTAAGGACGGAGGGGGGGAGAGGTATGCCCTAGACCCCCTAATACCTGAGGGGGTGAAATCCTATTTTAGGGGGAACATCTTCTACAAGTGACTGATAAAGGGAAAAGCCATCGGCCTTCTGTATTAAAAAAAAAAGCTAATTTGAATAAGACCAAAAGTAGTAGGGCCTACGGGGGGGGGGGGGGGTGATGTAGCGGGTCATGGCGCAGGCTTCAAATTTTTAAGGTTTATTTCTTAAATAATTGAGTTTTTATGGTGATTTTCTTTTTTTGGGGGGGGTTGACCACCCCACCCCCCGTTTTACCTAAGAGGGTTAACTTTTACTTTCAGAGAAGCACCCCCTTTCCGAAAGTAAACGCAATATGGAACAGGCATCGGCCTTTTGGATAAAAGAAATTCAAGCAATTTATTGCAATAAGATCAAAAGCAGTGAGTCCTACGAGGGGGGGGGGGGTGGAGCGGGTCATGGCGCAAGCTTCAAAATTTTAAAGATTTTCCTTTAAAAACTTTAGTTTGTAGCTTTTTTTGATAGCTTTGTTTTTTTTTTCGAAGGAGGGGGGGATGCCCCAGACCCCCCCCTAATACCTAAGAGGGTGAAATCCTATTTTAGTTGAACATCTTCTTTTACAAGTGACTCTGCAATAGGGAACAGCCATCGGCCCTCTGGATAAAAGAACGTTCAAGCTATTTTTGTTTCATTAAGACCGAAAGCAGTGTTGCCTACGGGGGGGGGGGAGGGAATAGTTGAACGGGGTGGAACAGACTTCAGATTTTTACGGTTGGTTTTTGAAAATTTTTAATTTTAATATTTTTTTTTTGGGGGGGGAGGAGCCCCCCCCATGACCTGAGTAGGGTAAATTTTTATTTAGGGGGGCATCCCCTTACGCCAGTAACTCTGCAATAGGAACTGGCATCGACCATCTGGATAAAAAATTTAAGCATTTTATTCGAATAAGGACAAAAGCAGTGTGGCCTGCGATGGGCGGGGGGGGGAGGGGTAGTTGCGCGGGTGGCGCAGACTTAATATTTAAGGTTGGTTTTTGAAAATTTTTAGTTTTATTTTTATTTTTTTGTTTTTTTTGGTGGGGGGGATTTGCCCCCCCCCCAACCCCCATGACCTGAGGGGGAGGAGAATTACTATGTAGGAGGAACATCTCCTTCCGCAAGTAACTGCAATAGGGAACAGCCATCGGCCATCTGGATAGTAAAAAGTCTATTCCAATAAGATTAAAAACAGCGGGGTGTACCAAATGGGGGGGGGGGGAGTCGGTCATGGCGCAGACTGCTTCAGTCAAAAAAGGGGATGTTTTTAAAAACTATCGATTTTTTAAGATCTTGTATTGGAAAACAGCCCCCCAGAACCCCCCACCCCCCAAAAAAAAACCTCCCCCTCCCCGTACCACATGAGGGGCTACGGCTACCTATTTTCCATTGGGGGAGGGGTAGCGCCCTTTCCGCAAGAACTGAATATTAAAACCTGCAATAGGGAAAAGTGAGGGTGCCATTTCTCACTCCTAGTATGCCATCTTTTCACCTACTGTGCACGCTGTGGTTAAGGGTGCCAGTTTTTCACCCATTTTAAGGGTGACATTTCGGCACCGTATAGGGTGTCGCTGGTGAACAAGCTTTTCACCCTTGAAAGGTGCCAATCGCAACCTGTAGTTTTAACAGTGTATATATTAAAACATTACAAGGAATACTGGTTAATTTTGTTTCACTTTGCTTATAAGGCGATAAGGGGCTTTCAGATGAGTGAAAATTGGTCAAACAAACGGTTTTTCATTTATTATATTTCTAAAAACTAGACTTTAGCTAAACCGTTAAAAAAAAATGAATCGGTAGAAAACTGGCGAAGTTACGACACTTTTTGTGGGAGCCGCGCCCCTTTTTTAACTAAAAAATGCATATAAAAAATGCATATAATGTTTTAAGTTTTAGCACCAACACCATTTAAAATGACTCATAGGACCTCATTTATGGTGAATTTGTATTAAAAACTAAATTCTTTATTCAATAATAAAATTTGCAATGGTAAAACAGAAAATGTTGTTTTTCTCAAAACCCAATTTTCGACATAATTACAAAATTCAAACTGCTCCTTGCAAACGAATTCTTATTTAAATTTGCTGAAAATTTTATGCCAAATATTTAAGTGGTTTGTTAACATTTTGTAGTGAAAGATTTTTCTGTTTGATTAGTTTTGTGGAGTGTATTTGCTATATTTTATTGAAAGATGAACATATTTTACCGAAAACGTCTAGCTTTTGACTTTTTTTCCCTTATTTAACTTTACTAAAAATTTTTGAAAAAGTAATTCAAGCATTCTATTTTTGGTTGTTTTACGTGTTATATTTAGCTAGTATTTTATAATTTTGATGAAATTTCGTTCGCGACGAGTAATATGACAGAAGTGTTATAAAATGTAAATTAAAAAAAAATCAAAATAATTCAATGAAATTTTATTTTTGATCTGGTTTTAACATCAAGTAACTACGCTGAAAATCTCAAAGAAATTCATTGAAAATTACTTTAAAAAAAATTGAAACCCCCTCATCGCCTTACGGAGAACAAGAAATATAGTTTTTCGTTATCATTAAGTACATTTTCAAGTAGAATTTAAAAAGAGTGTGGTTATCTTTCTTTCTCTCTCTCTTTTTAAAAAAAATGTTTGAGTCCTCAAAAATGAAAGAGCGATAGTAAATGCAAATTGGAACTGATTTTAAACTGATCGTCACATCTTTTTTCCTTCGTTCTTTTTGTAGAACACATTGCAAAGTTCAAATATATCGGAAGCATTTCCCTCCCCTCCTCCTAAAAAAGAATTTCGTCTCTAATACAGTAAAGTTATAATTTTAAAGAGTAATGACGATATTTAAGATATCACTCATAAGTCTGTATTTTGTTAACTAAGTACAATGTCAAATCTTTATACATAAAGGGCTAATCTCTGTCCGGATGTCCGGGGTAAACTTCAAAACTACTGGAGGGATTTTAACCATTTTTTCCCCATAGATAGCTACATAATCGGGGAACAACTTAGGCTCTAATTTATCGCTAAAAAACTTAGTTTAAGAACGTCGTGATCGAAAACAGTAAATGTCATGTAATTGCCACATCAAATGATTAAAGATTAAACCCATTGTTTCGGAAATTCGTTGCCTAACAGCAGCAACATTCAAAGTAATCATAATGTAAATTTTGAATCAAGGCTTCTCCGGAGCAAACATGAGTCTAAAGTCATTTAAACATTTGGAAACTCACTTTTTGCACACTTAGGTAAACATAGTAGAGAGCATTTTCTCTTTTTTTTGTGTGTGTGTGTGTACTATTAAAGTAAATAAAGCGCACAGTTTTTTTAGTGATCTTTGTTTGTGTTAGATATATTTTGGAAATTCTTCAAATTTTTATATGCTTCACTTTGCGCTTTCGTTTCTAAATGAATACTCTTTCGTTCTTTATACTTATTGCTGTTTTACTTTTATGGGTAAGGATGAAGCTCAATTTTTAATGACGTCAAAGCGGTGTGTTTTGAGTTCTTTCAGTTAAAACAGAAAATAAAAGAAAGTAGCGATTGTTTCTCACAATTGTTACTGACCCAGGCAACGCCGGGTATTTTTGCTAGTATTAACATAAAGAAAAATAGCCGGAAATAATAGCAAAACAAAGCTGTTATTTCTGACTCAACGGCCAATTTCCTTCAACTAAATAGGAATAAAATATCGCTAATCGGATAGATTAGACGTTAAAAATCAGTAAATATTAGCGAAAATCTTTCTAAAAACAACCGCGCCTTTTTCATCGATTTTTCGGACTTTTTGCAAGCAAGGCTAAGACTATAAATCCATCGATTTGCTCAATATGTTCTTATTTATGCATAATGACTAGCTGAGTCAAGGACAACGATCTACAAAGTTTAAAGGCTATAAAAATCGAAGCGAGTTGAAAACAACATAACAATCGGACGATTTAAAACGAATTATTTAAAGAAAATTAGGTGATCTGACCATTAGTACATCCTGAGCTTATTACGGCAGATTTCTGTTTTGATTGAGGAAATGTTATAAACAGTAGCAAAGCTCATGAATCATTTCAAGCGCTTAGGAGAAAAGGGGTGTAAACGCCGCAATGAAAATGTGGCAGATAACTAGTGCAAATACAGTCGAACTCGCTTATAACGAGCCCTGATTTAACAAGAACGCGAATTTAGCGAGGAAATCAGAAATACTTCGTTAGTACAATGTTAAGTCTACGGGAGCCCCACCCGCTTTTAACGAGCAAACCCATTTACAGCGAACAATATTTTTTTAATTCGTAAAACTTTGACTAATGCTTGACTTTGACTAAACTTTGACTAAACTTTGACTTTAATTCGTAAACTAACTGTGTTGCCTGTCAGCTCGACTTATACCTTGTTGATATATTAACATTCCAGAGTCAACCGAAGTTAGTGATAAATCATAAACCTTGAGAACAAACAATGACAGATCTTTTTTACTTCCTTTTACAAAAAAGGAAGCATTGTATTCGCGAAATGATTTTCACTCAAAAATCGACCGTAATTTCAACTTTGCTCACCCCCGAATGAATATTGAGATTTTTTCGACTCGACCACATATTTACAGGCCTAAGAACGTATAGACCCTCGAAATATCCATTTTGACCATCCCCGAGGTAATTAGAACGAGTTTTCTCATGACGTCTGTATATACGTATGTATGTATGTGCGGATATGCGTATGTATGTCGCAGCACTCAAGAACGGTATGTCCTAGAAAGTTGAAATTTGGTATGTAGACTCCTAGTGGGGTCTTGTGCTGCACGTCCCCTTTTGGTTGCATTCGGGTATTTATAAAGATGTCTTTTGTCCATTTTTGGGGGGAAATCATTGTTAATTTCGATGCACACTCAAGTGGTGTTACAATTTATCAGATACTTGGTGATATAACAAATAAATACCTTTGTGCTGAAAATTCAAAAAATCAGTAATCCAACGTCAGAAAGCACAAATATTTGCAAAATATTGCAGACACGTGTTTCGGTGTTACAAGGAACACCTTTTTCAATGCAAAGAAATGTGAGCTTCTGGATGAAAAGTCATCCGAGAAAAGCAACACGGTGGAACAGGAGATAGTATAAATATCAAAAACTAGAAATTAAACAAAAACAAAAAAGATAAAATGACACCTGGAGGCAAAATTTATTATATAATTCCATCAGGAAAAAAACCGTTAAGTAATAAATTTTCCAAAAAAACCCATAAACAATGCAAAAAGTCCAAAAATGAAACCACTCTGAATAAATTAGCAATAAATTTGCCAGCGGGAAAAACTATGTGTGAAAGCAATGTATCAAATGGAGAAATGCATTTAAGAACAAAGTGAAGGATAAACATATTGGAATTAGTTGATCACAAAACGAAATAAGAAAGCAAAAAATGAAAAAAATAAAAGTAAGAAATGTACGACGTTTACATAAAAAATAATATAAAAACTAAACCAATTTTAACAAAGAGTCCACACAGAAGAAAAATAGGGAATTGCAGTAAGATCATTGACTAAATTAGAACGGTTCCTCAGGATGTGGAAAGATTCCCAGAAATCAAGATCCAACGAATTGGGGCATTTTTGGATAATTTGATAAGAGTTAAAGTCAAAAGAATGATTTGATTCCCAACAGTGCTGGGCAATACTGGATTTATTCAGCTGTTGTTTCCTCACATAGTTTTGATGTTCTTTTAACCGAAATTTCAAAGAACGGCGGGTCTGTCCGATGTATCCGAGTCCGCAATTGCAAACAATTTTATAGATCCCACAGCAATTAAGAGGATGAATAGGATCTTTAAGAGAAGAGAAAGAAAGTTTATTAATAGGAAAAAATACCACTTGGAATTGGAATCGCTTCAGAATCTTAGCAACCTGAAAACTAATACCAGGGAAGAAAGGCAGAACAACTAAATTCTTAGTGTTAAAAGTTCTATTAAGAGCAATATTTTGAGATTTTTTGCAAAGTTTTTTATAAATGGAATCAACTAAGATGGGCGGATAGTCTCTATCAACAGCCACAGCTCTTAAATAGTTGAGTTCCGCATTAAGAAGCTCAGGTGAAGAGCAAATATTCATTGCACGATAAACAAATGTGTTGAAAGCTGAATATTTTTGATTAGGAGGGTGAGACGATAATCTATGTGGGGGTAATGAAACAGCAAAAGGTTTGCGATAAACTGTAGTTTCAAAACCGGACTCAGTTCGAGAAACGAGAACATCCAGAAATGGAAGGCAATTATTCTGTTCTTTTTCACAAGAGAATTGAATATGAGGATCAATGGAATTTAAAATAGATAAAGCATCATCAATGCTTAGTTGATCGTGATTCATAAGAACAAAACAGTCATCAACATAGCGAACATAGAATTGAAACTGTAGTTTCTGAAACAACTTGAGCTCAAAGTAATGCATGTAAATATCACTAAGGATGGGGCTAAGTGGGTTTCCCATTGCCAAACCATCCGACATTGTATAAAATTTAGCATTAAAAACAAAGGAACATTGCTTTAGACAAGTTTGAGTAAGGAAAACTAAATCCTCAATTTCCTTAGAAGTAAAATGAAATTCAGACAGTCTACTCTGAAGGCATAACAATGAACCCTCGACCGGAACGTTCGTAAATAATGAGTTCACATCAAAAGAAGCCATAAAAGAATTATTTGGAACGCAAGTCTGAATTTTTTTGACAAAATCGATCAAATATTTGTGCTTTCTGACGTTGGATTACTGATTTTTTGAACTTGGCGATATATCGCCAGTTTTTTGGCCGTCAAGTTTTTTCGCCAACTTGGCGAAAAATTTGGCGATTTAAAACTTTTTTTTTTTAAATCTGATTTTAATTTGGCCACATTTGTTGACATTTAGAGAGTTAACAATTTAATGACATTTAAATTGCCAATAAAGGGGAAATACATTAAATTAGAGCAAAAGAAAATCATGTAATGCTCATCAGCTCGTTTTAATTTGAGGAGCAAAGAAACATTTAAAAATTCTATATGTGTGCGTGTATTTCACGAAAACAATGTCATAAGAAAGGGATATTCAGACAGTTCAAAGTAAAGTGACCAAATTCTTTGGTTGTACAGTGATTAAAAAGAAGAAAAAAAAGCAACTAAGATGAATTTTTATAATTTTTTATTACGAACTCGCTTTTTAAGAGCACTCGATTATAACGAGCAAATATCGCGGTCCTTTTGCGCTCGTTATAAGCAAATTCGGCTGTAGTGAAAAAAACTCGCATTTGGAATTAGGCAAAGCTCTTGTAGGTGCTGTTATACGGCATACATTACAAAAACGTTTCAGGGTAAATATCGGGAATAGTGACAATTTGATCATGGAAATTTTAGATTTTAAAAGATACTCAGAAATTAAAATCAATAGGGTAGTTTAACTACGCATTAGTAACAGATTTTTTTTGAAAATTTAACTCAGAGTCAAGGTGAACACTGACTCCCATTTTAGGGGGATTGTATTTGACTGTCACAAATCTGAAAAATATTACAATTTTTTTATACAATTTTATTCTGCTTATTTACTAGAAAATCACCCGTCTATGATTGACATTTTTTAACCCTACCTAGTGGATGAACCCTCTAATTTCCAGTAAGTAACGCTCATTGTTGACCCCATTTTCGTCTCTTCCTTCCCCTGATATGACACAGTCTTCCCAGTAAAACAGTTCAGCTGCCGGATCGAGTTAAGCCTCGTCACAATAAGACCTCTCCCTGCTTGTGAAACATTATCAAACTACCATGAAGAGGCGCGAGTTTCATTGTTGATGACGTTAGGAGCGTTACTCGATCATTGGTTATTATATACATAAAGATTATCGACATGACGAATTTTCAGCAAATTTGATAGCTGAACACCGCAAATTTAAGGTTAGAAAATTAAATCTCTTTATTATTTTCATGGCAGAAAAATGATTTTCAATTGTGCAAAAATGGTTTGAGAAATTAATTCATTTTAATTTGCATTGTCGACATGATCCTTCATTTGGTAGAAAAAGAAAATTCTACCTGCAATTCCATGCAACTGAAGGAAAACCTTTCGATTGGAACTTGTACACCACGTAAAAGGCTTTATCCCGCGCAATCCATTGGAGCCAAATAAATGTTTTTTACTAGAATTAACTAAGAATTAGGAAGTTTGCGCTCCAGACATGGTATGAAAACTTCGGACAAACATAAATTACTTTTTTTATCGATGTAAATTCGTTTCATAAAACATGAGACTCAATTCTCATCGATAAACAAAAACACGTTACTTCATTTTGCATTTGTTTCCTCTGCGATGTTTTATAATATGCCTAGGTTCCTTAACTTATATTCAGGGAAATAATCTCCATTCAAAGACGTTACTAACACAAAAAACTTGACATTTGTGCGACCAAAACTCAAGGGGATATTCCAGTTTTAAATTTTAAGGGACCTTACAAATGATGGGATGGGCCCGTATGAAAACTTAATCTTATTTTTTTTTGACTCATTTTACTTCAAACTTTCAATATCTTAACTCTGCTTCTGATTTTGGATATTTTAGCAATTGGACATCATTTGCTAAATCTTTTTTGGAGATTTTAGCAATACATCTAGGACTACCGGTTGCGAAAATAAAGGTCTTGCAGGTAAAAACGGAACAACCGGTATACTATTCTGATGTACAGCACTTGTGAAGTACGGCCAGCATGGAAAGTGTCACCTTTCTGTTTGATTAACATAGAAGCTCTTTTTCTTCAACCATACTGTTGTTCACATTTAGAGAGTTAACAATTTAATCACATTAAAATTGCCAATAATGGGGAAATAACATTAAGTCGGAGTAAAAGGAAATCATGCGATGCACGCATCAGCTCGTTTTAATTTGAGGAGCAAAGAGACATTTAAAAATTACACAGCATTGTGGTAATTGATTGGGAAATGATATTTTTTCCCGCTTTTCCACACGTAAGCGAATGAGTAAGCACTCAAATTCAGCTCAGAGTTCAAATGGCAGTTAATTTCAAAATAGTAGCCGTTTGTACGCATCAGGTAAGTAACAGGCATATAAATTCCTCCGCCAAGGGACTAGAAGTTGGGCAGTCTTAGTTGCTCGCTTGTTGTGAGAGTAATTAAGAGTCATGAATATCAGCCATAAAACACGTGCTAAAGTGATCGCACTTAGAGAATAAATACACTTCTAAAACGTTAGAAGAAATAGGCAAAATATATGGAGTAAGTAAATCAAGTGTTGGGAGGATATGGCAGCGGTTGAAGACAGCAGGAAATGCTGGAACCAACCGTATCGGAAAATACGACCGAAAAGGATCAAATTCGGCTCGTGACGACGAAAGTTTACATCGAATGAGTGTTATGAATCCTCAATTCACTAGTTTTTGATCTGTCCAAGTCCGTGTTGGTAGCTGGTGTTGACATTGCACCTCCAACAGTGAGAAACAGGCTTTTAGAACGTGGGCGGAAAGCACGTCGACCGTACAAGAAGCAGTTTCTCACGCCTCGTATGAAGAAAAAACGTTTGGAATGGGCACGGAAATATAAAACATGGACTGAGGATTATTACTTCCATAATTTAAGAAATAACGTCTGTGACGACTGTGTTTCATCTTCTAATATCTGAACCTGAAAGCCAGAATGACGAGTCCAAAAATTCTGTTTGTCAGTACATTGCACGTTTGTAATTATTTTCCAGTATTGAAAGAGAGCGTGTCCCATCCTTTGAATGCGCCAGGCAATGTTTTTTCCTCTTTCCTGTAAAGTAGCGATTATGTGACTTACATTGTTCTGGCTCTGAGGTGCAGATATACGAATGACATAAGTGATCTTAACAGCAATATAAGGACAGACTGTGTTTTATTTCTTGCTATCTTTTCGTTTCTCGGCTTTCAACGGTCTACTTCAG
The DNA here is from genome assembly GCF_026930045.1 of Uloborus diversus. Lineage (NCBI taxonomy): Eukaryota > Metazoa > Arthropoda > Arachnida > Araneae > Uloboridae > Uloborus > Uloborus diversus. The sequence continues at coordinate 268,544,233 of NC_072731.1, forward strand.
AAATAAAAGTTGTTTTAAGTGACGCGTGTTCAATAATTAGGCTGAAATAATAGAAAACAACCAAAAATGCTGTACAATTTCCCGTCAAAGTAACGATTAATAAATAAAGTTAACAACAAATCTAAAAGTACCTGCTGAATGAAACGCTACCCTCCATAAATACAACTAAAATCCTTGATTATGACTGAGGATAACTGGGAAAAGGTTTTATTTTCTGTGGTTCGAGGATTTAGGTCCAGGTTTATGAGAAGGAGTAAAGCAGAACCTCTTCGTCCGCATCACATTAATCAAACGCCCCAAAACGATGCTTTGGGGTTGTTTCTGCGTTTCAGGGACATAATCCCTTGTTCCCGTAGAAGGAATGATGAACCATCGCTAAGAATCGATATTGACCCAAAATGTGCTTCCAACCATGTCTAAACTTTGGTTGAGCGGAGATTACGTTTTTCATCAAGACGGCGCGATGTCACGCATCGAAACAAATTTTTAATTTTCGCTATAAAAACAAATTTACTGTACTAGATCGTCCCGAAAACTCACTGGACTTAATTCCGATTGAAAATTCGCAGACTCGTTAAAAATCGTCTTTATAAAATTGACAGTACTACGATGGAAAAGCTAATTTCGTCTGTTATTGACATACGGTATAATGCCGTTGAAATTAAAACTATATGTGCCAGTCTAGTACATTCCACGCCAAAACGCGTCTGTGATATTATTAAGTCTCGAGGAGGTCATATTAATTATTAGTTTCAAATGCATTCACGAAAAACTTGAATAAAACTGATTATTTTGAAAAATAATGCATTTCCCAATTAATTGCCACAATACTGTATATGTGTATGTGTATTTCTCAGAAACAATGTCACAAGAGGCATTCAGACAGTTCAAAGCAAAGTAACCAACTTATTTGGTTGTACGGTGATTAAAAAGAAGAAAAGCAGCAACTTGGATGAATTTCTATTATTAATTTCATTAACTCGCTTTTTACTAGCACTAGGTTATAACGAGTAAATATGGCGGTCCCTTTTCGCTCGTTATAAGCAAGTTCGAAAGCTTATGAAAAAAAATTTTTTTTGAGCAATCACGATTGCTTATTGCTTTCATTTGACTGTTTTGATGTCCTTTGATTTTATTTTCTCACTGCCACCCTCCGCACCATCGCCGTCAACCGGCTTCTCACGATGCTGCTCCTATAGTGAAAGCCGTCTCAAGGTTGCATCCATGTTCTACACACACGCGCATACATACACAACTACACACACACATACATATACATACACACACACACAAACACATACATACAACTACATACACACACGCATATATACAGACGCCTACACATACACACACACAAAAACATACACACGTACATACATACACACAACTAGCAAGATTTTTTTTCATGAACATTGGCTTGCGATTTACGCAAACTGAATTTGCCCGTTTTTTATCATTCCTCTCAAAAAATTTGAAGTTGCGACCGCCCCCTCTCAACCCCCCTGTTTGCCGTCCCTGCATACCAGTAAATGTATATTTTGTTTTATTTTTGGCATCATGAGCAACACGAGAAAATGAAAATACTTACAACTGCTGATCCCAAAAGCAGAACCAAAAAGGGAAATTTAAAATCCTTTTAAAAACCTAGCTTACTAAAACCAATTGCAAACATTTTATTTGTTAGCAAATAGACAAGGACAGAATTTTATTCATTGAGCTAGCCAATCGTGTAAATAAAAGGATAAATCTGTTAAGCGCATTCAACTTGGTAATTACTTAGAAGTATATTTTTACAGTTTCAGTATCAGAAAAAAAAAACGACAATTTATTGAAAAGGGGAAACAGGATTATATGAAAAGGAAATGAGGTAAGAAAGTGTTTAAAATCAATATCCACTAAATTGAACAAAATTCAATGGTAACAAACAAAACAAATAAAAAAAAAATCCAATTTCTCGTTTCTTAAAAAAAGAGAAAAAAGAAAAGAAAAAAAACCAAGATGGTGTTGAATAAAAACTTTACCGCGTTGACGTTCGCAAACACATTACTTTAAAACTACTGAAAGTAGGCAAAAAGTTTCGCCATGAAACATTGCTAAAACTTGCATTATTAACATGCAGTAGCTGTGTTTTCCTTCTTTTCAGCAATGGATCAAAATATTTCACTGACGCAAATTCAATTTATGATTCACCATATTTAATAATTAAACGTTTAGAGAATAAAATAAAAGACACACAAAGAAACAAAATCTGCATCCCTCGTTTCTTTTTTTTTTTTAAATACCTCTTTTTTTTTCATTCAACACATTCAAACTATTCAACTCAATTCAATTCATTTTATTTCAATCAGGGTAATATTTTTTACAAAAATGAATTTTAGAGATAAAATAAAAGAAAAGAAATTACAAACAGAAATATATTTCACACTGTCTATTTGAAACTCCCTGATTGAGATGGTGGGAGTAAAGGCTATACTAATAGCCTAACTCCCACCAATAGGTTTCAAGAGGTTTTTATAACATTCGATAGCCCAGACGGCGATCCTCACTGACCCCCGGTGTTTTTTCGAAATTGAAATTTTAAACTACAGAAATTTTAAACCATCTTCGACGATCTCAGGGTAGGTTATTTATTTTCAGTTCTGAAGCAATCTTCTTGAACGCTCTTCTATAGTTATCCCTGAAAATACCGTAAAAAAACGGATTCACGGCAGACGACGCCACAGACAAGATCGAAAATAAATACTGAACCTGCGGAGAAATAGAAAATACATCAGTGGCGAATGCGATCTGCTTCGAGATGACGATGGGTGCAAGAGTCACGCTATACGTCACGACCAGTACAAACACACCCGCAATCGCCTTGTTCATTTTTGGACCAATCGCAATCGCAATCTGTTGATGGGCCGAATCGCTGCCTCTGGCAACACGAATCGTTATCTTGTTCCTCTTCCTGCTAGCTGCGATGACAATTACGAGGTTGCAGAAAAACTTGCAAACTGCAGGGATGTAGTAGCAGCTGACCATTGACCAGGACGCAGTGAACTGTTTCGTTTCAGCGATGCTCCAATCGTACGCACACTTTCCCTCGTAGTAATTGAACTGAGACCAGTCCAGGACCAGCGATGGAACCAGCAGAGTCAGTGCCAAGAGGAACAGGGCCACGCCGAAGGAAAGGAATGTCTTGGAGTGCATGATGCTGTGGTACTGCAGAGGCCTCATCACAGCCACGGCCCTGTCGAGGCTGATGAGCGAAATGTTGAACGATGAGGAGCACATGCAGCCGTAGTGCACCCCGTTCTGCAGCCTGCAGAGAATCTTCCCGAAAGGCCAGTAGTCGAGGTCAAACACGGAGCTGGGAATTATGCTGAAAAATCCTGTCAGGGCATCGGTCGTTGCCAGATACACTATCAGCAAGTTACTGGCTTGATTCCGCAGAGCTTGGTCAGAGAAAGAAACGAAGACGACGGCGAGGTTGCCCAAGACGGCTGATACTCCCAAAAGCAAGGTGAACGAAGAGCCGAGGATTCTCATGGGAAGCGTACGTCTGTACATTTCGGGGAGCGTTTTGTTGAAATTATCGAAGAGGAACGTGGCGTTTGTAGTGTCGGAACTCATCATCCTGAAAGGAAATGAAAGGACGAGATGATCACAGGAGTAAATCTCACGCAGAAGTTATTAACTGCTGTTTTGCAAGTTAAAAAGATAACTTCTGCAAAAAAGTTTATATTACTGTGCTTTGATTCTGACCTATCAGTAGAATTTCGAATTGTTTCGATCATAAAAATATAAAAATCAATTCAAAGAGAAAATTTTGCTTTTGTATTTTAGATAATATACCTGTTAAAAAAACATTATATTAAAAAAAAAGCATTTGAAACACAAATCTACACATTGATCATAAAGGATATTCGCGAGTGTGTATGTTTCTTGACAAGTAAGTTCAAAATGTCGTTAACCATTTTTTTTTTTCATTATAGGCTCCATGGTATGGATCTTAAAATAGAGTAGCTGTGGCTTTTCCCCTATTTTCTCTTTTTTCTCCTCTGAGCGCGGGTCAACATCCCTCGTTGGACATCACGTGATCAAGGGACACCCCACAGAAACTCTTTCCCTCATCGAAGAGGATCGCTTTTTGTCGCGATCTTTTGTGCAATTAAGCGATATACAGTCCGACCCCAACTTGACGAATTCATCGGGACCGAAACTTTTATACGTTAAATCGGGGTTATTCGTAATATCGGGGTACGAACAAAAATTTAAAAATTGCACTTTCTTCATCTTTTAGCCTTAGTAAGCAACTGGACAAAAATATCCAAAGTTAGAAAGTGTACACTTTTTACCCAACATTCGCGACTTATTACCCGCTAGTTTGAAATTTTGTTGTACTGTGTAATAGATTTTGACAATTTTTTTGATGCTTTACTCGAAATAGTTCTCTTTCGACTTTACGTAGGAAAGATAATGCTGTGTCATTTACAGCCTGTTGCATGAGATATGTTTTCACAGTTTTTATTCCATGTAAAGCATTAGGAAAATCGCTTTCAGCAACAGACTGGCTATTCATTGGTTGCCCACTCGCCCGGCAAACATTGCTGATTCCAAGAAACGTCTTATTTTGCTTTGCGCAAGGTGGATATATCATTTGGAAAACAATCTAATATTTCCTAGCTCAAATTAACTACAAAAAAAAAAAAAAAAAAAAAAAAATCGGTTTTTAAAATAATTCGCCAATTCGGGGTTTAATGTTCGGTAAATAGAGATTTTTAGTTTTATTTTATTCGAGGAAAAAAGAAAAATTCGCCAAAACGGGGTTTTCGTTAAATAGCGGTTCGTTGAATCGGTGTCCGACTGTAGAAGCATTAAGTAGTTTCCTATCATAACTTTTGAAGCAGACGTATAAGCTGTTCAAGCTTTTTTTCAAATGTAAAAATACTGAGTAAGAACACAAGCATTCAAAGTTGATTATACATAGAATTTAAAACTCTTTAGCATAAATAAACATTCTAAACTTCTGTCTTGGAAATATTGATTCAATGCATTATACTTAACCTTTTCTTTAACCCTAATTTAAACTTAACCTTTGGAGCCAGTTCGATAATTGTACATACTATCGCGTGTAAAATTATAAATCATTGAGAGGTGCCTTATATTTCCGGTCAAGGAGTGCCTATCACATGACCATCACCTATTTTTACTTCCTTTTACATAGTAAAGGAAGTATTGTATTCGCGAAATTTTTTTTACCAGAAATAGGCCTTAATTTCCATTTTGCTCGCCCCCGAATGAATGTTGAGTTTTTTTTTCAACCCTACTACATTTGGATATACGCCTAAGAACGTATAGTCACCCGAAATATCCATTTGGACGATCCCCGAATTAATTAATATGAGTTTTTGCGTGACGTATGTATGTACGTATGTATGTACGTTTGTGCGTATATATGTCGCATAACTCAAGAACGGTATGTCCTAGAAAGTTGAAATTTGGTACGTAGACTCCTAGTGGGGTGTAGTTGTACACCTCTCTTTTTGGTTGCATTCGGGTGTTTCTAAAGGGGTATTTTGGGGGGTTTTCTGGAGGGAAATCATTGTTAATTTTGTTGTATAATCAAGTGGTGTTATAATTTTGCGGACACTTGGCGATAGATCGTCTTTTGGTCGCCAAGTTTTGTCACCAAGTTGGCGACACATTTGGGGATTTTTTTTTTTAATCTGGTTTCCATTTGGCCATTGTTGCTGACATTTAGGGAGTTAATAATTGAATCACATTAAAATTGCCAATAATGGAGAAATAACATTAAATTGGTGTAAAAGGAAGTCATGTGATGCACACATCAGCTCGTTTTGAAAAAACCATTACAGTAGTTACAACTAAAAAGCCTATGATGGTCATAAAAAATGAAAAAAGTTTCCAATAATTTCATTAATTGGAATTCTGATAGATACACTTATGCCTAATGTTTACAACAATGGCGTACTTCCTTTTTCTGTGTTTCTGTATAAGTTATTTTTCTTTTCTTTTGCTTTATTTTGTCTTCAGCGTTACTAATTGATGCCACAACGAATCAAAATTTCCCTCTTTCAATTTACAACGTGCAACTCAACGAAACCATAAATTTATTTTAGTTGCATGTCATTAGTGACCGCTGTCCCAGAATTTTTGGTTCCTACCATTCATTTACAAGTACTAACTTTAACACACAAAACCCATCTATAGTTAGAGAATAATAGAAACCCACCTGTTCGATGACTGATATATAACCAATTGAAGATGAAACCTAACTATTCATGTAGCCAGGACTTAATTTTTAGCAAAAGAAACGCAGGAGCCCAGTTGTCTTCAAAACTTGTTTTGATGCTTAAATTTCCAGAATTCAGTCCAAAATGTAAAATTTTACATGAAATTAAAATGAAGTACAGGAGCTAGGCTCCCGTGAGCTCCCATAGATGTGAGGCCCGATGAGAACAGAAAGTAATATAAAAAACAAAATCAGGTGGTCATCAAAGGCAATTAATGCTCTTCTATCATTAGGCAGAGTCATATAAGTAGATGAATCAATTGGATCAACAAAAGCGGTTTGTTACACATATATTATCAAAAGTTATTAAGATTTTAACTGTTACTGATAAAGCAGCAGCGCAAGAGGCCCTACAGCAGGTTGCAAAAAATGGCTGCCAGGAGTGTTTCTAAAGCTATACGAACGTTGGCAGAAGTGCATAGTCGTTCAAGTGAACTATTTTGTAGATAGATACGCATCGGTAATGTGAACTATTCGGGGTAAGGTTTTATACAGCTTGTCTTCGAAATTTTAGATCATACTACGTACGTATGAGTTTTCAACTTACTATTTCATAACGTTTTTGAAAGACGCAAGTTTACGCGCATGAAGACATCACAAAATAACTTGTAATAATTAACTGAGGAGGTGTCCAAAATGGATATTTCGGTCATCTACATGTTCTTAGGTACATATGCATTAAGAAGGAGTTAAAAAAATAAATTTCGAATTTCAAAACGCCTGGGGTCTGAAAAATTGCCTTTTAGCATCAATATGGTGCCTTTAAAATATTAGCCTCCTAGGATTATATCTTTAGGTTCCGAAATCGCCCCAGAAAAGTCCAAAAATTGCAAAAAATCGATATCTTTTGAACTTTTTTACGAAATTCAAAATATGTAATTTTGGAAATGTATAGAGGTGCACATTTTAACTCTATGTAAGGTTAATATATCTTAAAATTTTTAGGTCGATAGATTAACTTCTTCTTATTTTTTGAAAACCACAAAGTAAACCAAAAATCGACTTTTTTCTTCCATTTTCACGTTACCTTGTAAAACAAAAATAAGTCAAGTGCACACAATATAAGTGTTTTTAACACAGAATCTAAACTTGTTTATGAGTAAAAATTGTATTTTATTATTCAGATAATTTATTACATTTCATTTAAGAGCTTTTTCCACTCATCAGTTTTGTAGTTTTTGTATACCATAATGGTACAAACCCGTTCCTTTCAAATATATTCCTTTCTGAATCAAGGAACCCCGTAAAATTTGAATGGGCCCCGACTGTTAATCCTTCTATTCTGTTTTTGAATTTATGATATGTCTTATCGGTGTACGAATATAAAACTATTTCAATGGTGCAGTTATTCAGTAGTACTTAATAGTATTCTAAACTACTGAGCTTATACATTTTTCCTTTTAGTTTTTTTGGCTTTTACGCAGTCGGGTTTTTTGTTTTATTTAATAACTTTTTATTTTACACTTTTTAGTTAATTTTCATTGAAAGTTATTACGATTATAAAACGGTACATTTTCGCAACCTTGTCATTTCAATGGGAGAGTTTGTTTGTATCGTGACGTTTATTTAGTAACTTGCGTTGGTCTAAACTACTGATAATTAGTCCTTCTAGGGACCTAACTCGGCTTAAAGTTACATGTGCTTGACCTTCGGCAAAAATGCGCGAACTTAAGTCAACCAAAACACAGCTATATAAACAGCCTGTATAACACATGATGACACGAAATTTTTGACACTTTTTCGAAAAAATAAAAAAATCTCTCAAGAAAGTATACGTCACAAAACTCAGTCCCTTGAATCAATGCAAAAACAAATGCAACATATTCGAGATGAAAATCGAATTAGTACTTTCTTTCTTTTGGTGTTTATTACACGAGTTTATTTTGATGAGGACTACAATCTAAGTGTCTTGCCTTACATGAAAGAATTTACATCAGAAAGAGGGGAAAGTACATCCGGAGCAAAGGTGTCTTGACCCACCGCCTCAAGTGGGAGAAGCAATCGCTTAGACCACTCGGCCAATGAGACTCCAATTAGTAGACTTAGTAAACAAAAAATTCAGACAGTGAGGACTACCTGCAATTGTCGCACGCAGGTAGCGTGCGCTCAGCGTGCGACACCCAAAGTGCGCCGATCCGAAACTGACAAAATGGCAACTAGTTTTTGAAATGTTACTTTTGATTACTGTCATGTGTTTAGTGACGCTCCCAAGACAAATCGATTGACGTAAGAATTACCAGAATTGGGCAAGGCGTTTAGCCTGCAGAACGCACATAGGAACAGACATACATACATAGACTGATAAACACATTACCCTCCTTTGCGTCGCGCACGCGCAGTTGGGCAAAAAATACTTAAAATTAATATCTTTTTTTTTTTTGATAGGGTTGTTTTAAATCGTTAAAATTCAAAATATTCTTGGCCAATTTTCAATTTTTTTTTTCTGAAAATTTTGCACAAATACCCAAGCTTTAATTTTTATTCGGAAATTTAAAAAATGTTAATTCAATGAAAAATAGAAAATAGTTGAAGAAAAATTTCGAAAAATCAAAGGTACTTATAAAAAAAGAAAAATCACATTTTTGCAGTAAAAAGTTTTTTTTTTTTTTTAACTTGACGAATAAAAACTAAATTAAACTGTTTGAAAAAGACATGCTGCAAATTTCATTACTTTATCTTTATCAGTTCTGGACCTATAAGAGTTTCAATGCAAAATATCGGAAAATTGCATCATAGAGAAAAACGCGTTTTAAGTTTTAAAGTTAAATATAATATTAGTTAAATGCATACAACGAAATAATTATGTGTTTTATTTTAATTAAGATAGCAACAAGATTCAAACGCTCTTTAAAACAGAAAAAACGAGCATCACGTGACTTCCTTTTACTCCAATTTAATGTCATTTCCTCATTATTGGCAATTTTAATGTGATTCAATAGTTTACTCTCTAAATATCACCAACAATGGCGAATTTAACACCAAATTAAAAAAAAAAATGCCAAATGTGTCGCCAAGTTGACGACTAAACTTGGCGACCAAGAGTCCGACAAATTATAACACCACTTGAGGTTTCATCGAAATTAATAATGATTTCCCGCCAAAAAGGGGCAGAAGACCTCTTTAGAAACACCCGAATGCAACCAAAAAGGGAGGTGCACAACTAGACCTCACTAGGAGTCTACGTACGAAATTTCAACTTTCTAGGACATACCGTTCTTGAGTTATGCGACATACATACTCACATACGCACGTACACACATACATACGTAAGTATATACAGACGTCATGAGAAAACTCGTTGTAATTAACTCGGAAGTCGCCAAAATGGATATTTCTCGTGTCTATACGTTTTTAGGCACTTATCCACCGGTGGTCGAGTCGAAAAAAGCACTTAACATTTATTCGGGGGAGAGAAAAATGGAAATTAAGGTCCATTTTTGAGTGAAAATTTTTTCGCGAATACAATACTTCATTTTTTGTAAAAGGAAGTAAAAAAGAAAAGTTTTAAAGATTGTTTTAAAATATTGCAAAACTTGACGATTCAGACCCCCTTTAAAGCAAACAAATGACTCAAAATTCCATTAAAAAAGTCTTGAATCTAGCTATAAGGTATTGTAAGTTATTCTACTTACTGCAAGCACTGTTACTTCTAAAGGCAATTGTATTCTGACCTCAAGGCGTCCGCGCTCAGCCGCTTCATTGGTCAACAATAATATGAAGTGCTGCTTAAAATATACTTTCTTTTAAAGATGGATCTGAAATGCAGATGGGCACGATCAATATCCTTCGACAATTAAGTGAACACGGAAACGGATGAACGGAGTCTTTGCCACGGGAAAACAAATTAAATATTAATTTTGCATGGAGAAGCTGTAAGGGAAGTTTTTTAAACTTTGAGCTAAACGCTTTCAGCCCCAGATGTGTGTGTGAATTTAACAAACACTTCCAATTAAAAACCAAAAAAAAAAAAAAAAATAATTTGAATTTTGACATCTTGAATTCAAATTATGTTATTTGCAATCACGAGTGTGTGTATGTAGGCGTGTGTGTTTGTGTGTGGGGGTATGTGTGTTTGTGAGTAGAGGGTATGTGTATGTGTGTGTAGGCGTGTGTGTTTGTGTCTGTGTGCTGGCATAAGTGTGTGGGTGGTTCTCTGTAATGGGTGAAGAAACTCGACATATTTTCAGACATGAGCAAGTGTTTTCCGTTTTTTTAAATAATTAGAAATGCATCAAGCCTTTACCGACCTTTTCAGAACAGAAAAAACTGATGAAGAATCATGGTTAATTTTAACTAAAGACGTAAACCTCATATAGGTTAAATACAGTAGAACCTCTCAATAAGGGACACTACATTCTGTCCCTTAAATAGAGGTGTCCCTTATTCAGAGGTGGTTGAATTGATGCATGCTGTGTACTAAGTAGTATAATATCACAATAAGCATTAACTATTAACTAACTATTAATTAAGATTAAATACTGAAAATGTCATTAGGTTAAATAAAATTCAAAATTATTCAAATTTCTAAGTTTATATTATTTTATTAATTACAATTTAATCAAAAATTTTGTAATGGCAAAGTTTTGTAGCATACCGAAATAACTTTGAAATAATTCATTACATGTATTTGCTTTACGTTATATAATTTACAATGTAAAACTATGATAATTACAATTAATGTTCAATTTTTTAAAGTTTTATATACAAAGCTAATTAGTTGCTGTGCACTCTTCGTCGGCCCTGAACCTAATTGAATGAACTGTTGAGAGTGCAAATTATGCATGTTAATTTCAGCAAGTTTTTTTTACGATACAGTGTTTCCTTCTCATATGTTTATGTAAAACGTGCCTCAATTAATTTTTAGAGGAAAAGTGAAACTTGAATTCCAGTAAATTCACTATTTCTTATGAGCTTATACATTATTTCTTGCATTTTTTGTGACTCCCTATGTGACTTGAAGTCCCTATTCAAAGGGACTGGGACCAGAAAAAATGTCCCTTAAATAGAGGTGTCCCTTATTCGGAGGTGTTCTTTAATGGAGGTTCTACTGTATTTCCTTCTTGTGTGCTCTGTGTAACGACGGTTATGAGACGCCCGTGCAGTGGTGTGGATGCATGATTTTCAGTAAATGCCTTGGTATTTTACATTCATTGTTGCGCTCATATTTGAGTGTGTCTATTTAATGAGTGTTCATCACTTTTTTTCTGCTAGAAACACATTTCAACTGCTCAATGTATAGTATGCTCTCATAGATACGTCTTAAAATAACAATACATACTATTTTTGAAAAATAATCTCACATCAACAAAAATCTTTTCTGTGGGCTCTTCAACAATGCAATCTCAAGGTGACCCACAAGAGGGTCTTTTAAACCATAAAAACCCTTCTCGTGATTTTGGAAAACAACTCTTTCAATAATGAAGAAGCTAATGTCCTTTAACATGTCTTCATATGAGTTTTTATTCGTTTTGTTTGTATTGCGGAGAGTTTTTGAACAATGCTTAACTGTATCAAAACATCTTCAATCAGCTAACCTTAATTTTTGGACTGCTCAAGCTTCAGTTTTAGCTACAAATGCAACTATTAATAAATTTCACGTGGATGTATATTTCAACCAAGCGCGCGCGCGCGCGTGGATATTTTCAAAAAAATTCTTATTTCAAGAGCCTTTTAAAAAGAATATTCAAATGAATTTAGAAGGGGTGACCAAAATGCACATGATGATGTAAAGTCAAACATTGATTCAACATATTGTATAAAATAATAGATGCAGTTTCTAATGAATTTAACACATGATTTGATGATAAATATTTTCCAGTATTGTTGGTTCTATATTATCTAGATTAGATGTTAAAAACAAAAAATAAATTGTTTTAATTATGAGTAAAATTTATAGCATGAGGCAAGAAGAATTGTTTATAGACCAGCCTAGAATAGATTATTCAATGATGAAAAATGAAGATCAAATTTTTTTAAGTTCCCCGGGTGATTTTGAAACGCAAGATGTGAAAGGTGTGTTTTCACACGCAACTTTGTAACTTCAATTATTTTTCAACCATTCCAATCAGTTCAGCTCGTAGAGAAAAATATTTTCGTGTTTCAGGAGGTTAAATTATTTTCGAAGCACAATATGAAAAAAAAAAAAAAACTTTCCTAAAAAAGGAGCATGAGCAGGTTATATACTAAAAGGGCATTGCTAGATTAATAACAAGAGTTCCTGTTCTACCGTATTTTGAAAATGAAGCATCAAAACTTTATTAAAATGTGAAAACTGTAGTACCAAAACATTTGTATAATAACATATTATAAAACCAACTACAAATTTTGTCATAAAAATTTAAATTGCTTTTGAACACTTATTCTTATTAATTCTAATTCCATATCATGATTACTTGTTGGTTCCATACTGAGGTAATTCATATTTAAGAAACTCGACCCCCCAAATAAAATGCTGAAATGCCGCCCCTGCTGGTATGTATATTCTGAATCCCGAAATACATCTTCATATAAGGTCGGCCCTAGGGATGGGATTTTCTTTACATTTTCAATTAAATCCCTATTGGAAAAAAATCCTAAAACCAGTATCCAAATGATACCGGACCCAGTATGATTTGTACTGGAAAAAAGAAAATCATACCGGAAATTTAAATTCCGGTATGAAATCTTACTGGAAATTTTGAAACCGGTATCAATTTATACTGGAAATTTCAAAACCAGTATCAATTTAATCTGGATTTTTTTATACCGATTTTCAAACATACTGGAAATTTTGAAACCGGTATCAATTTATACTGGAAATTTCAAAACCAGTATCAATTTAATCTGGATTTTTATACCGGTTTTTAAGCATACTGGAAATTTTGAAACCGGTATCAATTTATACTGGAAATTTTGAAACCAGTATCAATTTAATCTGGATTTTTTAATGCCGGTTTTTAACATACTGGAAATTTTGAAACCAGTATCAATTTATTCTGGATTTTTTAATACCGGTTTTTAAACATACTGGAAATTTTGAAACCAGTCAATTTAACTTGGTTCTTTTAATACTGGTTTATAAATGTACTGGAAATTTTGACACCAGAATCAATTTAATCTGGATTTTTTAATGCTAGTTTGAAACATACTGGAAATTTTGAAACCAGTATCAATTTAATCTGGATTTTTAATAGTGGTTTTTAAACGTACTAGAAATTTTTAAACCTGTAACTAACCACACTGGAAATTTAAATGCCAGTATGAAATCTTACGAGGGAATTTTGAAACGAGTATCAATTTAATCTAGATTTTTTAATACCATATTACCCCGAAAAGCAAGGTTGACCAGTATGCCGGAAATTTGAATTTTCCGGCATGCCAGATAATTTAAGGTTTATTTTGCAACAAAACTAAAGTTAATTTCCCCATACAGTTCCTATCAAAAAGCGTAAAATTGCTCTGGGGAGCTAGGCAGATGTTCATGTTAAGAGGTCAGCGTAATGCAGAACCCCCAGGGTTTAGTTTCCAAGCATGCTTGGTACTCATTTTATTGACGCACTGAAGGGATGAATGGCTGAATCAATCATGCCCGACCGGGAGATTGAACCCGGACCTGCAGCATGGTAGCGCGAAGCACTACCACTGAGTCACTGGGCTTCAGAGCACTTGAATAAAATTCACGAAGAAGAGAGCAGTAGGCTACGGAGTCTTTAGATGAAAACAGGGCCAGATTTAGAGAAGAGCAGGCGGGGCTACTACCCCGGGGCCTCCACAGTAAAATTTTTACAAAATATCCTAACTTTCACGGGTGGAAAATATCGGATATATACATATATGCATCAAAATATTCGAATATATATCAATGTATCGGATATTTTCGAAAATATGATGATTTTTTTCGAACCCTAATTAGGAGCCTCCACATTTCCAAATCTGGCCCTGGATGAAAAATCTAAACTCAGATTGGTCAGAAATGCTGCTGATAGGCTAAGGTGCACAAATGCACAATGTGTACTTCAAATCAAGAGAATTCCGCAAGTGTTTCCGAACACATTTACAGATTAATCATGCACTTTACTGGAGAAAAAAGGTTGACCTAAGACTGATAATTATAAAACTGAAGAAAAATATTATTGTAGCAAAAAAATTAGTGATTATTATATAACACTAATATTTATGTCATACCTCAGATACCACTTATTTCATCCCATAGTAATACGCCTTTTAAATTCAAACGTAAACAATTTCATGTTAGATTAGCCTTCCTAATGGCTATAAATAAAGCAGGGTCAAAATGATTTTATGAAAACATATTAGCAGTAAAATCAGGTTTCACGATTCAATTTGTCGTTTTACTCTGTCACTGTGGTTCAGTTCTTAACATCAATGCCATTGCAAAAGTATGTGAAATGTTTCGCTTTTCAGGTCTTCACGATTCAATTTGTTGCTTTACTTTGTCATTGTTGTTCAGTTCTTAACTTCAATGCTTTGCAAAACTAAGTGACATGTTTTGCAATGAGAATTGTTCAATAAATTCATTTAGTCTATGTGGAATAACATAATACAGTGAAGCACAGCTTATACGTTTCCTTTTTATACGTTTTAATTAATAATACATTTTTTAAATTGGTCCCTGGAGAGTCTAATATACATTAACCTTTACCAAGTATATGTTTTTTCATTTGTACGATTTTTTAAATAGTCCCTTCAAAACCACATAAACGGTGCTTCACTGTATATACAAAAATGTGGTTGGAAACATCTTAAGACTCCCAAGTCCACTGCTCTCTTCTTTGAAAATCTCTCTTCTTTGAAAAGTATATTCAAGTGATTAAAAACACTCCTAACGCTAGACATCTAACGATAGAAGCGAGTCTGCAGAACGTAAACAAAGATCGTACGTAAATAAAGCGGGTTGTTGCCAACGGAGAGAAAGAAATAAAGGCTCGTTTTGCGCCACGCATAAGCGTTTTATATATATAGATTGACACGAAATTAATTTACATCCCAGCGGTTTGCCTAACGAAGTTTTTTTAATTTGTATTCGTCCTAGATTTTCTAATATTTAATAATTTATGAAGCATTTCTTCATATTTCTTTCACTCCTAACGAATCAGTTTCCGACTTCAACTCAACCGAACACGTAGCCATGATGCCATGCGGTCGATTTGTTTACACTGTTGCTTAATACATTGCACGTTTTCTCGAATTTATTCTTTCTTTTTTAGTTCATTCAATTCAGTATGTCTCTTTCGAAAATTTTTATTCTTTTTTTTTCTTACTATTATTTCTAGCGATTTTTTTGTCATGTAATTTCTTTACTAGTGTTGCGCTGTCCTTGTTTCATTCTTTAAGGTGCTAATATAAAGTTAATTTTTTTTAAATATTTGTTAATTTTAAGCTTTGTTTTTAATTTTTGTCTGAGTTAATTCTAGCATATTATCTCTGTCAAAGTGACTAGTGTGAGCTAGCGTTTAACTAGCACACAGAAGGAAAAGCGCTTAGACAGATAATTTATTTTGTGAATCACTTCTACAAATATTTTGCGTTAGTTTCTGTCTTAATTTTCGTTTTCTGAAAAAAATTTGGATAATAGTAGTTCTACTTACTGGTACACATCAGTAAGGAAAATGAGATGCGTGTTACCAAAACAAATAGAAAATATCCATGACTTAATTTATAAGTTACTGAAAATAGGACATGTTAACAAATCAGAGAATTAGCTAAAACGTGCAAAGTAAATAGACATTTACACCATAGGTTGCGCAATTTTCAGGCCACTGTTAGATTGTTGTGCGGACTCTGATTTTCGTCAATTCATTTTTTAAAAAAAGGTTTATTTTACTTATTTATTTTTTGTCTTGGGTTCTTCTCCCCATATTAGCGGAAAATTCTCTCAAGAATACTCTGGACTCTGCTGAATTCATGCAGTTTTTCCGTTCCAGAATCTTGGAATTCTGTTGAATGATTGTTCTGAATTATTGTTCATGATTTTTAACGGGCATCCAAAAATAAATTTTTTGTCGATGTAGTATAAATGTATTGTTAATGGATATTTATCAATAAGTCTGCTAGTAGAGGTTTTTTTGCCCTACTGAGCATGGATGGATACAAGGGAAACACTCGACAGGCAATTTTTCGGCATTAAAGTTTCAAAAGTATTTTTTCGTTAATCTGCCAAAAATTTTATGGAACTTTTTAATCAGAAGATTTTTGGAATAATTTCAAAACGCGATTTTAAATCATCTTTGGTAATGTTTAAGAGGAGGCTTTGGTAAGGGAATGAAGTTCAATCTCTTTCCTCTGTTAATTTTTCCAAACTACTGTCCCAAAAGGACTATTTTAAACGATACTGAATTATGGTGAGGGAGAGGGTTCATAGGCTTGCCATTTTTCCAAAATTGAAGTTCTAAAAGCGCAATTTTGTCCCTTGAAGGATTCCTGAATCCGTCCTTGCTGCTGAGGGCGTTTCTTAGATTCAGCCAGATTATCATTCATGTGCCGGGACTCTACTGTCTGCGTTAGACAAATGAATGGCTCCAAATGCACGCGTATTGATTTTCAAAATTTGTTTTTGTCAATATATGTTTCTATAAAGATAATAATCGGAAACTGAGGCATGCGTCATCAGAAGATTATCGTGAAAATTAAAAAATATAGATACAGTCAACTCAAATTTGATAACTTAAGTCCCAAGTCACCGGCTAAAACGTTCGAGTTACGGGAAGTTTCCACAACAGTCTCAAATGTTTGAGACCTGATGAAAACTTCGAGATAAAGAAATATTGGAGTTATGGAGATTCGACTGATGTCACTTAAAAATATAAATTTTCATTCCAATTTCCTTTCATCTTATTTATCCACTCTTGTTCAGTGCACGACAAGTTCTTAAAAAATTTCCCATTAGCAGAGAACTTTTACATTACAGGGTCAAGGTTTCAAATTTCTTAATGAAAATACACAATATTTTCCTTACAGGTATATTATGTTTTTATTAAGAGCACTCAGGCCTGTAGTGCTTTTGTGACTTCATTTTACGACCCCGGCAACTATCAATTTAATTGCTTTATCACGTAATCAGAAGAATTGTCATAATAATTAAAAAATTGAAATAAAATTTTTAATTTTCAACCTTATTAACTTTCATCTCATTTATCCACTCTACGTCAATAAACGAAGTTATTCAAAGATTTTCTATAAGAAGATATGACTTATATATTACAGGATCAAGAATTCAAATTAAATATATACAAAACCCTGTATTTTCATTAAAGGTGTTACTGTATTTACATTAAGTTCACATAGGCCTGTAGCATTTTTTAACTTCATTCTGTTATGGGTCTTTGCACTTAGCCCCAAAAGATGCCAGCATCTACCAATTTAATTACTTTGTCAGGCCACGTCAAGTGAGTTGCTGATATCCCTACAATTACAATATGCTGCTGAAGGAGAGAGAGGGTCTCCAATACCCTCCACCCAAGGTAAGTGCTAGCAAGGGACTTATTGCATGACTTTCGGACCCACAAATTATTTTCTATTTCTGTGTACAGAGTAAGAAATATTAAACTTTTTCATAAGAAAATGAAAATACTGTACATCCTAATCTCTTTTCTGTCTGACCGTTTGTAATGCCTGTTATCTTCTAAAAAATATACCTTGTTTATTCGAGATTTGTGATGTGTTGGTTTGCAGAAAATAATTCAAATGAAAGAGCCTTTTAGCTAGAGTAGTTTCCTCTGTACAAACTACAAATATTGAGAAAATCAGACGTGACAGGGCTTAGTCAAGACAATTTGAGTTATTTATTGACCAGTTAAAGAAAAAAGTTAAATATATTTATTTAAAATCTTTTGAAGTATTTTTTTAATGCCATAAAGAGTTAAGAAATACCACTGAAGTTCAAAATTCGCTTTTTATGTCCACTGTCTGTGATGAAGAACAAATAAAAAAAAAGTTTAAATTGTGAAAATATTTAATTTTTTTAAAAAAACTTATCATAAAATTTGTTGTAACAACTGCTGCTGAATTTCAGGAGTAATAAACAGATTTTTGGTAACAAAGATGATTTCCACTCCACGACAGGCTTTATTTTAGAATTTCTTATATTTCATCAAAAACTGAACAATACTTTTGATATGTTCTCCTAAATAAATTTATTGTTAATAAACATGCTAAAATTAAGAAATTTTAATTTTCAGTTTCTTTTTTTTTTCATTTTAAATATTGCGGACAAAAAGTAGTCTCTACACAATGAAAACATTATGTAAAAAAGTGCACTAAGTCTGAGCATTGTGATTGCATATGAAAAGTATTGTACAATTTAGCTGTACAGAGTGTGCTGTTTATACAGTGCACTTTTTGTGCACAAAACAGAGGTGCCAAACATGCTCAGATTTTGCGTATCATGCTCAGATTTATGCTTTGTTTTTGCGTATTGTGATGTAAATACGTGTGTGACCATTGAGTTTACGGTGTTAATGGAATTTGCCTGATTGCTATGGTTAATTTAGCAGTTGCTAACGATATTTCTTGTCGTAAATAAATCTTCTCTATTTTCTCAAGAACTATTGTCATTTAAAGAATTTCTTGAAGTGGCTGGACTCATAACAATATATTGCAATTAAACATTTTTGTTCTGACTAAATATATTTACTTTTTAATCATTTACTCGATAATGCACTACATATAGCTTTGATTAATATTGTAATTTTGCATCCCTTCTTTTAAACTTTGGATATTGATTAGTCGCATTTTTAGTTGATTTAATTACGTTACATTAAAATATTGTGCTTCGTAAATATACCTAATGCAATGCTGGTATTCTAGTGACTTCAGTATGCTACTGGCACCATGCACCGTACCAGCTTATGCAATGCCAGTACACTTTAACATCAAAATGGACTGCACCAGTGTCTATTCCCGCATCATAAGTCAGTACAGACCATTCTGGAGAATCACCAGAATATACTACCGCGATAGGAAGTAACGAAATGTGCTGTACCAGTACCAGAAAGAAATATCGGTATACAACTGAAGTTGGAACAACAACTCTGGCTAAAACTACCGGGATTTGAAGAACCAAATAAATTCCAAAATAGAACAACCGTTCGGAAATGGAGTGCCGGGATCTGAAGTACCAGCTTATGGAACACCGGTTCCAGTAGGAACTACCGAGATCTGAAGTATACCGGAACACAGGTTCCGGTATGGACTACTGGGATCTGAAGTATACTGGCTAATGGAACACCGGTTCTGGTATTGAGCCCCGGTCCCAGTATGGAATACCAGGATATGAAGTATACCGGTTTATGGAACACCGGTTCCAGTATTGAGCCCCGGTCCCGGTATGGAATACCGGGATATGAAGTATACCGGTTTATGGAACACCGGTTCCAGTATGGAATACCGGTTCTGGTATGGAGTACTGGTTCCGGCATGGAATACCGGTATTATTGGAATACCGGTTCTGGTATGGAATACCGGTTCCGGTATGGGATACCGGGATCTGAATTATACCGGCTTATGGAACACCGGTTCCGGTATGGAATACCGGTTCCAGTATGGGATACCGGGATCTGAATTATACCGGCTTATGGAACACCGGTTCCGGTATGGAATACCGGTTCCGGTATGGGATACCGGGATCTGAATTATACCGGCTTATGGAACACCGGTTCCGGTATGGAATACCGGTTCCGGTATGGGATACCGGGATCTGAATTATACCGGCTTATGGAACACCGGTTCCGGTATAAATACTGACATACCGGAAGTATGATACCGGTTCCGGTGTTTCATAAGCCGGTATATTTTTTTCCGGTATCATTTTTTTTTTCCAATAGGGATGTTATTCTCGATATTGATTTGGGGTTTGTATCGCTCTTCATTTTGGTTTTCCTGGAAATTCTTCAAAAAAAAAAGTTTGTCTAAATTCGCTGTTTACGGTTTGCAATGATGTTCCCTGTTGTGTAGTTCTGATAGTAGGCGGGATTCGAAAGAAGCGGTTCAGAGCTGCATTTATGCCAAAATAGAATGTGAAAAATTATTTCTAGCTTTTATATTAGAAGTAGTATCTTTAGATACTTGCTGCTGTGCGTATTGAACAAGATAGAAATAATTTTTCACCTTTTATTTTAGCATAAATGCAGGACTGTTGCAACTGTTGCAATCCTCCCGACTAGCGACTAATCTTAGCGGAGAATTCTTTTACGAATGAGTCAAATTCTTGAGGATTTTTTCCCCGTAGGTGATATTTTGTAGAAACTTCGCGTTTTTCTCTTATGGGACGACCTTCCGTAACAAATTTTATACATAAACCGGAAACGAGTTGGGTAAAAATGTTGAGGTCCGTATCCGTATCTGAATTCGCTAACCTAAACACAAATTATCCGTATCCGCGGATCTACGTTTTTATCGATCAGGCACATCACTAATACGTGCATACCAATTACACATTGAAGAATTTATTACATTAATATTTTCCTCCAAATATGCTTCCCTGCTCACTGTCAAAATTTAAAGTTATCATGAAGATTATTCTTATTATAAATATTGCTTTAAAGATTCGTACAGGGAATGATAATGTTTTTAGAATTTTTTTATCTAGAGCTCTAGGTTAAGTTAAATTATTTTGCGTTCTTTCATTTCCTGTGACTGTTCTGTAGCACTAAATTGCTTGCCAATTACTTAGTAACAATAAATAAACCACTAATTCTGAAAAACAAAATTTATAAATCGATTATATAAAAATACCTATTATTGTTTGCGCACAGTTTTAACGTTTTTAATATTCCACACTAATATTAATATTACGGAGAAGCTATGAGAACTGTTCACATGCGTTTGAGATGTTTACAAGTGCTGCATCATGTATATTAGAGCAATAAAAGTATGTCTTCAGATCGCGCACTGGCAGCAAAGTTTGAAAAAAAGGTAAAAAATGATCAATTTTTAAATATTTCTATAAAAGTGTAAATGTTAGTTTTTTGTTCTAATACCGTTTAAATGCTTCCTTTTAATAGTCTTTTCATATATCTTTCAAAATATTTGCATTATTTTACAGTTTTTAGTTCGTGCATAAGCCGCAAATTTACGTGAAATTAACCAAAAATCGACATTTTTAGCTTATTTTGCACATTTCAGTATTGTTTTTTTTTTAGATCCCAGTTATAGATATATATATATATTTTACAATAAATGTGGAGTTAACAGCTCTTTGCTGGAAATGTAATCATATTTTCTTCCATTAACAACCTCAGAATCAACCCCAAGTAGGTGGTTGCATTTTGTGTTCTACCCTGCAATTCCCAAGAAGAGTAATTATTTACAGGACTTATATATTTTTTAAGTAACTTATATTCACAATAACTATATTATTTTAAACAAGTTTTTACGTTTAGATCAACGTTTGAGGTTGGACTGGTGATTTTTTACATTGATGACCGCGAGCGCAATATAGGAACATTAACTGAATTATTGGGAAAGCTTCAACTGTTTCGTATAATCATTTATTTCTAAATTCGGTAGAATTCGTTCGAACGAAATCGAACTTTTAAAAACTGACTTATAAAGTGAGCATAAGTATATTTGATGGATATTGTCAATATAATACAGAAACGAAAGTGCAAAATTGATCTCGCTCTCACAAAACCAAGACCTTTCGAAGTCATTAGCATTCTTAACGCGTGCTAACTGAGTACTAAGGCTGTATATTTTGCAAACTAAACTACTTAGCTCGTAAATAATATCTTTAAACATTATGGCTTGGTAAAATTAAAATTTCAAGAAAAGAACAAACTTCCGTGAAACATGGACCTGCACACCTATTTAAAGTTGCAAAATCTACAAGTCAGGTGTCTGATGATCTTTTAAACATCGTGGATCCGGTGATTCAAAGAAATGCTTACTTTGCCATTTTTGAGAGCTTATAATTGGTCATGGCAGTGGACTAGAGGCGAAATACAAGGAAATTGGATTGCACTATGGTGTACAGTACAACGCAAAAGATTTTCCATCAGGAAACGCTTCTATAGCTGTAAGAGAATTTCGTTAACCAGTATTAAGATTTGAAGCTGAGAAATATAACAGTTAAAGAGTTGATTGATTGACCAACGTGTTTACTTACCTCGACTTCAGTTATTTTTATTTCACAATGCAAAAGATGTGAACTTATGGATTTAAAGACATCTGACAAAAGTCGTATTTTTTGTCGGATGTGTTTACATTCATTAACTCATGGGCGTCGTGGTGGGGGAGGGGGGTCCGAGGGGTCCGGACCTCCTCAATAATTGAGTCAGACCCCTTGCAAAAATTGGAATTTGTTAAGATAAAATCCATTATTTTAGGGGCACTTATTACTGTTTTAATTTCAAAGAAGAACGATAATGCACAGCTACGTAACACATAATTTATTATGTAAAGGCAGTTGTTAAATGTTTGAATTTCGCTAGCACAAAAGGATGGCCACTGTTCACAATGAAAGCTTAGAAGCAAAGTACTGCTGTTAAAGCGCTGCTAATTATTCTCAGAAGTCTAAACTACCTTGCAAGCAAGTCTACCATTTCGAATTTTCACGGAGAAGGAAAACTATGCAAAAAAAAAAAAAAACACGCCCACTAACATGTAAATACATTATTTCCTCAAAACTAGGGGAGCCCTGAATGACGGGTCTGCTTGCAAGACAAGGATTATCCATAAAGGCATGGCAATGGTGAAGGAAACCTCATGTAGCTACCAAAGATTTACAGATGAACATAACCTAAGTCAAAAGTAGAGGCTTCAAAGAGAGAAAAAATGTACTCAACTTGATGCTCAAAAGGAGATTGTACACATGATAATGTCATATCTCATTGAGAAGATCAATAGAAATTACTTTTCATTTTCTCCGTGATTTGCGATGGAAGGACAGAAATTTCACTGTTTTATATATTATTTCGAGGTTAGAAGACGCTTAAGATTCACAAGAAACTTTTCTGGGTCTCTACAAAGCTCCTACGACAGCAGAAGAAGACCAACTTATATGTCACCCCATGCTCTCCCCCCCTTTTTTTTTTGAAGTTGGCCCTCCAATTTCATTTTAATGACGGGGGAAAAAAAAACCTTTGCAGTCTTAAAAATGAACTAGTAGATGATAAACGAGCGAGTATAATAAAAGTGAAAAAAAAGGATTTCTTTTCTTTTTTTTCTAAATGCATTCTTAAAATATTATTTAGGAACATCGAGATTCTATATTATTGAATCTACCTCACCCGGGCAACCGAAATATGTTTTAAATAGAAAAAGAGCTGAAATACAGTTAAAATATTGTAATGAATAAACACATCAGAAATACTAAGTGCTTGAATGTAAGGAAAAAAAAGCAAAACAAAACTATTCAGGAGACATGATATTTAAAATAAAGTGCAAAAAATTACCTAAAGTATCAGTGCAATGTGTTACACTATTCTAAAATGTTAAAAGTGTTTTTACTGAAGTCGGGGACGTAATTCAAACAAATAAGCTATCCGGTTGGAAACTGAAATTTTCTGTAGAGAAAACCAAAGCAGTCAAATGGTTTTTGAAAAGAAAAGACTCTTCTCAAGCCTTATCCCTTCAGTTTACTTTATCATAGGTAGCCTAAAATTGTGTTTTTGAAACTTTGATTTTGAAAGCAAGGGATAGTATCCAAATCCCATTATTTCCCCTAACGTCAACAACGATAGCCTACAATTACGTATTTAGAATTTCAATGTCCAAAAACTTCCAGGAGAGAGCCCTCACCCCTTAAACCCGGAAAAACACCTCCTCTCCACACAATCAAAGACCGTCTTAACTTTCGTTTTCAGGGCTTCAACTGCGAAAATATTCAAGAGATCCCCTGAACCTTCCCTCCCCCTAATAGCACCGACCTCCACTTTCGAAAAAAGTTTGAAGAAGCCTTTAAACTCCTTTTCTCAACACCATCGAAAGTCATCTCAATTCAACTTTTCCGGGGTTTCAATTTCAAAAAATTGTTTGTTCCCAAACATGGTCGACACAATCGTGCTTTTAAAACTTCAATTTCGAAAAAATTCTGGAGAGAGCCTCCAAATCTCTCTTCTCCACCAAAAAACGTCTAAAACTGAGTTTTTAGAACAATAATTTCATCTCCGGAAATTTCAGAAAATTTCCGAAGAAGAAACCCCCGAAACCCCCCTTTCTGAGTCAATAGTATGCTTCAGTTGGTTAACTAAGCTCAAAATACACAAAAAACGATTAAATCATGTTATCTTGTGTTAGAGCTTCATTAAAATAGCTTAAAAAAACATTCGCCAACAGGAAAATAAACAGTTATTTTTATCACACTAGGCTAGGAAAAGTTTTTTTGGTGGCATTTAGTTTTTTTATTTTATGTGAATATGCTGATCAAGATGTTTTGGTTTTTGTTGTTGTTGTTGTTGCAAATCTCCGGTGTTTAGCAGCGCTAAACCAGGTCTATGAAATTCGTCACTCTCAAAAAATCCAACACCAACATTGGATCCGCCAAAAGGTCCAACCTTGAAAGTCCCAGACAATTCAGTATATGTTCGGGGGTGGCCTATTGATCGGCACACTTCACACAGGTTGGAAAAGTCTTTTTTCCATTGCAATAAGTCAATGATTTTAGATGTCCACTAATGAGCCTAGTGATGGTCGTCTGATCTCGCCTACCACACTTGAGAGATAATGCACCTCCCGGGCACTTCGCCTGGTACCAATTATGGGTAGGAGGGACAGTCCAGGAGGACTTCGCATCTCTTTTAGCCTTAGAAAATAGCTCCAAGTAAGTCAAAGAATCAGGTGTATATAATGGCTCACCAGTCCCTTTTTTAGCCAAGATATCGGCCATCTCGTTACCGTGAACATCAACGTGAGATGGAATCCACTGAAAATGCACCTCTCGAAAAGAAGAAATATGCTCCAGTTTGTTAATAATAGAAACACCAGTACCATCAGCCACTTTATGCCAATTAGAGAGGTATTGGATGGAACTTCGGCTATCTGACAGAATCCAAACGGCTGAAGAGCCGGGAGAAGACAAAATTAAACCGAGCCCCTCATCGATAGCAATAAGCTCGCTTCTAAACACTGAGCAACAGTCTGGATTTCTTCTGCTTAATTTTGTTGCACACCCTTTTAATAAAATATAAACACCACTACCAGAGCAGTTACGTTCATCCTTACTACCATCCGTATACATTATAATAGAGTCCTCAGGGATATTGTTTATCACTTCCAAAGCCAATTGTTTCAAATAAGCCGGTGCATCTGATTTCTTGTTCACCTGGAAAGGAAGATCCGTGTGGAAGTAGACTCTGTTTAAACCAATTGAGGGATTAATGCTCTGTTTCAAACTATTCTGAATTACATTTTTTGGGATCAAGTTGTCTGAGTCAGCCAAGCTTAAAGGGCTATTTTTCTTTAATCTTTTATTGTTGGTCCACCCCAACAAGAACTCAGACGTTCGATTCTGGGTCCCATAACTGGTGAGCTTTGAGAAATATTTCTCCAAATTAGTTTTTCTCCTAAGGCTGAGAGGTTGCAGATCGGCCTCATATAGTACTATCTCATTTGGGCAACTATTACGAGTCCTGTAATAATACGAGCCGCACTAAGCTGTACCCTTTCAAGCTTTTGTAAGTTGGTGTTTGAGGCACAGCTGTAGACTGAATAACCGTATTCTAGAATAGGCCTTATTAGGGCCATGTAAGTAGTTCTGAGAGTTTTAGAGTCGGCACCCCAGTCGCGCCCTGAAATATATTTTAAGATCATTAAGCGTTTTTTGCTTTTTTGAATTACGTGATCGATATGTCTATTGCAAGTAACTTCGCTGTCCAGAACAAAGCCCAAGTATTTGGGGTGCTTTTCCACCGCAAGCGGATGAGCATTCATATAGATTTTTGGCTGATAGTTAAAAAGTCTCCTATTTGTTGTAAAGAAACTAACTGTAGATTTGGAAGGGTTAAAACACAATTTGTGACCCTCTGCGAAACCACACACTTCATTGAGTGTAGAGTTGATGCAATGTTCCAGTTTATTGATGTCAGGGCCAGAGTCCCATAGCACTAAATCGTCTGCGAACAACCCCACTTCGCATCTTTTCGAAACCTCCCTCTCAAGTCCAGCTATAAATAATGAGAATAGGGTTGGGCTCAGAAGAGATCCCTGAGGATCACCTTGAGAAAGCCCAAAGCTCTCCGACAAAGTGTTGTTGAATTTTACCCGGATGAATCTGTTTCTCAAAAAGTCGTAAATCCAGGCCAAGGCCCTCCCATGGATTCCAAAGGACTCAAAGAGTTTAGTTATGAGCTTTTGCTTCCATACCCTATCAAAGGCCTTAGTCAGGTCCAGGAAGGCAGCCACAGTATGATTAGTGGGGGTTTTATTATGGGCATCTCTAATCTTTTGACAGAGATAAAGCACTTGATCTGAGGTGCTATGTCCTGCTCTAAAACCATATTGTTCCTTCGGAAGAAGGTCGTGAGTATTCAGATAAAAATTTAGTCTCTTTAAAATCATTTTTTCCATTACTTTGCAGGTAATACATGTCAAGGAAATGGGCCTATAACTTTCAGGTGAAGAGGCTTCTTTATTAGATTTTCTAATAGGGATAATAATTGCCCTTTTCCAATCTCGGGGGAGCCGCCCCCGACTCCAAGATTCATTCATGATATCCAAAAGTCTTCGTTTCCCCTCATTTCCCAGGTGGATTAACATCTGGCCGTGAATTCCATCAGGTCCAGGCGATTTATCCGCTTCAAGATCTCCAAGCGCCATCTCTAATTCATGTAAAATAAATTCTTTCCTAAAGATTGTATTTCCGAGTTGAGAAGAGCGACAACCATGTACGATTTTGCTAGCCCTTTTTTTACCGACTTTTCTTCATTTGAAAACTTCAAGATACTCATCTGTTGATAATGGGAGCCTAGCAGATTAGCCGCATGTTTATCATCCTGAGCAATATGTCCATCTTCATCCCTTATCGTATTGCACTTCTCAACCTGTTACTGTTCTTTACTAATGTTTTTTACTAGTTTCCACAGTTTTGTAACAGGTGATCTTGAATCAAGTTCTGTGCATAAGTCGTTCCATTTTTGTCTCTTAATGAGAGCATACACACACTTAATCTCTGCGTTTACTTTATTTAGATTAGTTCTGGTTAAACTATTGTTGGAATTGACTAAATCGTTATGTAGCTGTTTTCTTTTTTCCAACAGTGGCTGTAATATAGAACAATCGTGAGTGAAGTAGCGCCTAAAGTTCTTAATTTTTCCCCTGGGGATAGATCTCCTAGCAGATTTAGCGATTACTTTTTTCAAAGTGATCCAATCACTATCGACATTGTTACACAGGGGCTTTGACTTTAGCTCATTGTCAATCAAATTAGCAAAAGAGTCCCAGTCTGCCTTTTTAAAGTTCCAGTGTTTTTGTAAGCTAGTAGTAACAAATGATTTACTGTTAATTTCAATCAGGACAGGGAGATGGTCACTTCCTATACTCTCGAAGACAGTCCACTTGCTTCCAGGATACAGGATAGGACTAATAACAGAAATGTCAAGAGCTTCCAAAGAGTTATAACTATAGGAAGTATGAGTTGTAGAGCCATCATTTAAACAAATAAAGCGACTGTCATCGATCATGTTAATTAATTCTACACCTCTCCGGTTTTGGTCAGTACATCCCCACTCTGGATGTTTAGCGTTGAGGTCTCCAACAAGTATTGAATTCTCATCAAAGAGATTATGTAGATCTGGAGTCAAAGCTTCATTATTTGGTGGATGGTATGCATTATATATGTTGAGAGGTTTACCCCTCCATATAATCCTGATTCCCTGAACTTCCAAGTCAGAGCCATTTGTAATAACCCTACTGATATCGATACTTTGATAAGGGATGTTCCTGACAAGAAAAACTAGGCCTCCACCACCCTTGTCTTTTCTATCATTGCGGTAGATATTATAACCCTTAACCTTGATAGAAGCACTAACATTTAGTTTAGACTCCTGAATGGCAATTATTTGGGCACCGTGAACTTCGGCCAAGCTAAGCACTTGATCCAATTTGGTCCGAGAGGCAGGAGTTGATATGCCATTTATATTTATCTGTATAATTTTTAGAGACGTACATTTCTTTGGAGACTGTAACACACTATTCAATCGAGATCCTCTACCTAAATCTCGATCGCGACCCTTTTTTGACTGCGCGACGGCCGATGCAGCATGAGTTTCAGAGAGCGACAAAATCATAGCTGGAGGATAGGAGCAGCTTCTGTTGTCAAGGAAATGACTGGAGCACCAAAAGGTAGAAGTCTGACTTTGCTCCGATGCCTGCAGACCTTAGCTGGGCATGTTGGAACGGCCTTCACGCCTTGGGTAGCCCTGTCAGGAGAATACTCTCCAGACGTACTTCGCCCGTTCCGCCCAGGAACACCCCCTCGCCACTTTGAGGCGGCCTGCAGGACTTGAGGGGGTAGTTTAGATTATGTAGGGTCTGGTGGGGGAAAGTGGTCAATGGGGTAAAGTGGTCATACGTCAAATAAATGGCTATAGCTTGAAAATAAATGTTCGAATGAATGTAAAAATTTTACTTTAGAGTAAGGCAGTTAGAAACTACATTTTGAATACGAAATTTTACAACTGGCAAAATTTAATTCGGTAAAAAAAAAATATTTTGCGTGAACATGAAAAATTTTAAAATCCAAACACCTATTATAACATTCTTGGGAAATTTTGTTTGTTAGAATTTGGAACAGATTGACTATACAGGAAGCTTCCTACATGTCTCAAGAACTCTTACTCATTAGCAGTTAGCTGAATCTATTTTAGATAATTTTTTAGAACAATTTAAGTAAGATGGGGTAAAGTGGTCATAATATTAGGCTCAACGAATATTGTTCTTCTAATGTCACTTAATCTTTAGGTATAAGGCAGATACATATTAAATATTAATTTTACTTAATATGTATTTTTTTTACAGTAAACGGGGTTAAATATACGAGTATATGCGTATATATACGTATATATACTCGTGTAGACATGTACATAGACGTATTCACATAAATGCGCCAATAAATACGTATTTGGGTATCTGCAAGTATTTTTTATCCATACAGCTATACATTCTACTATACACGTATATGCTCGCTTATACTCGTATATATAAGAACACTTATATACTCAGGTAGACACGCATATACGCATACGTACTCGAGTAGACACATACATACAAGCATGTGATATAAAGGTATACAGGGTGAGTTTATATTCTTGAGCAAATTATTAAAAGGTGTTAGAGGAGATAATAAAAAGCTAGAATCAATAAGGAAATATGGTCACAAACACAATGCTGACGCGCTACATGCACGCAAAGTGAGAAATTGATAGATGCAAAAATAGTCTCAAATATATATATATATATATATATATATATATATATATATATATATATATATATATATATATATATATATATATATATATATATATATATATATATATATATATATATATATATATATATATATATAACACAAATACAATTTTACACAACATTTTAGGGCTTAAGAAAGTTTTAAAGCGATTGATGAAATTTGCGGCCTTCAGCTATAATACATGCGTCGCATTCACAGATCCCTCACTGTTGCAATAACGGGACTTTTGAAAAACTTTCATCGGCCGCTGCGCCTTTGTTGCGATACGTGTATTAAAGCTACTACAGACCGTAACTTTCAATAACTGCTCTAAATATTTCTTAAAAACTAAAATGTTAGGTGAAATCATCTTTGTGCAACAAATTTGTGCCCTGCTTTGCATCCATCAGTTTCTGGCTTCGTGTGCACGTAGCGCGTCAGTGATTATAACTTCCTTATGATTCTTTGCTTCTTATCCTCCCCTCTCACACCCCTTTGATTTTTGCCCAAGAGCTTAGATTCACTCTGTAGGCCGACATGTATATAAGCGTATATTCTCGTGTATACATACATGCACTTTTCTCCGCACACACCCCACCACTTAGCTGTGAATACATACATATACTGGTGTATACACGTAAATGTACGTATATACGTCTATACAGGTATATAATCGTGTTTACACGTATACGTGCGTATATACTCGTGCTTCCATATTATATGTACGTGAGTAGACACGTACAAAGACGCACTAGATGTATCCGCGAATTAACTCGTGTATACTCGTATATGTACGTATGTACACTTATATATGCGTATATACGTCTACTATACACATATATACTCAAGTATGCACGTATTTTCTCGAGATACAAGTGCATACGCGCATATGATGTTCGTTTATACGCGTATATACTCGTATACACACATGACACGTACATATACGTAACACGTATATACATGTGACACGTATGTACTCATGTAGACACGTATACACTCCTATAGGTAATCACGTATACATGCTTATATACTCGTATATACACTTATATACATGAGTAGGCACATGCATACATGTATCCGATGTATACATGTATCTACTCATATAGGAACGTGTTTACTCGTGTATAACACGACACGTATATTATCGTGTATACACGCATGTACTCGTGAATATACTTGTAACTATAAAAACAACTGAAATATACAAGTATTAGGGTTCTTTATAATGGTTTTGCATCTATTTTTAACTATGACCACTTTACCCCATGCTATGACCACTTTCCCCCACCCCATGGGGTAAAGTGGTCATAAAAACAAAGGAAAAAGAAAGTTCTATAAAACTACTAAAATCAATACTTTTCTTCCTAAAATTCAATGTACCGTGTTCTTTAATAATGCAATGTAAAATAACAACAAAAAAAGTTGAAGTGTTTAAAGAATTTGTTGCATTTATTATCCACCTAAGTTGAAAACCTACGATTTTATGACCACTTTACCCCACCAGACCCTATTAAATGATAATGTGAATCCATTTTTACTATATATATATATATATATATATATATATATATATATATATATTTAACGTTGTTTTATTTGCTTTAAAAATTATTTATGTGTGGCGGATTAGAACTATAATAGATTGATATAACTTGTTTTAATTCCAACTTAGTTAATCCTACCACTTATTTATTTGTTTATTTTTTACTTTTAAAATAACTTTTTTGTAAAATTTTTGACAGAAACAAATTTTTTTTAAAAAGGGGGGTGGGGGTGTAGTTAAATTTTAGCTGGTATTTTGTTTTAGAAAATTTTTTTTGACATGGAGGTCTATACTACTATTCCAACGAGTTCAAAATTCATCACGTGTGTGTTGGCCGTTCTTCTTAAACATAATTAGTACTCGGTACTCGGCCAAGTAGTGAAAGGCCGAGTACTCGGTGCCCGGTCAAAGTGCTACTCGGTACGTCTCTAGTCAAAGTTGAAATTATTAAATTATCTTTTTAAATCCAAATACGTTACTCCTCTGCTTAAAAGGTAATTGTTATGGAACTTAAGGGTTAGATAGTAACAAGATTTGCAATACGGTTTGACGCTAGCCTAAACATTTTAAAAAAAATTTATTGAGACGTTTTATCTGTATTTTACAGTACAATCTCAAAAAAATTGTAGAGTCTATGGTTAAGGGCATTGTAAGATCCTAAACAGTTTGTATGGATTGTTTATGTAGATAAACGCAGAAAATGATTAGAGAAACTTTTCTTATTCAGGGGCCAAAAATTTCGACTGACGGAGAAGATATGAGAGCATTTCCCGCATGACTGATTCACTATCTTTTATTTTTGCTCAATTCCTTCATAAACATTTCAATGTTTATACTCGTATCACTTTGATTTAGCAAAATTTACAACTTTATAGGAACTGACTTTTCTTTTTGTTTAACCAAGTTCTTAAATGCTGCGACTGTTGTTTCTTTTTGTTTAACTGAATTCATTTTTTTTTCTCCTGATTGATAGAATTCTTATTTGTCTGAAACCTGCTTAACTGAATTCAACTTTTTTTTCTCCTGATTCTTCAGAAGATGCGAACTTTGAATTTCCGGCCTCTGAATAATCGGTATCTTTGAAATTCAGGAGACTTTACTAAATCTGAATATTTTCATTCACATAAATAAGATTAATAATATAAATTACAACACAAATGACTCAGGAGTTCGTGCAAGTTTTATTTCAGGGAGCATATTTAGTGAAAAACAGAAATTTAGTGAAGTTTCTTTTTAATTCTGTAAAGCTATTTCTTATCTACAAAACGTTTTATTTTTACTAGCAACTATATCATACTTAATAACGGGAGATTTCGCATATATTTGCTTTTAAAATAAGACATTTTTGAAAAGAAAAACCTTTACGGAGAAAATTTCAAATTATTATTCGTTTTTTAAAAGCTAAGTTTATCAGTATGATAGCAATTCCTTTAGTAACTTCAAATTTTCCTTCAAACAAAATTATTATCAATGGATGCATATTTTTTTTAAATGTGGTTTTCATCATTAACTATTTTTTGCTGTTAAAAAATGCCGCATAAAAAGCATAACATATGCAAGTAAATCGATATTCATCAATTTTCTCTTGAAAATGTAACAAGTTAGTTGAATGAAGCTAGTTTCAATGAAGACGTTTCATTGAACGTAACTATGGCATTATTTTTTCTTAACTTTAATTTTGTGAAAGAACCTTTTTTTAATATCAATTCTATGAATATAAATTCGGCAATTCCTTAAGAAATCAAACTTTCTGAAGAGACAGCAAAGACACACTGTTTTTTTAAGAAATCGACTCCTGAAATTGACCTAATATATGAAAATGTACGTACGGGAATAAATTGGATGAAATGGTCCAATGACTAGTAGGGCGAATTCTTCTTCTCTTCTGTCTAAATAATTTAACAACTGTCCCTTGTGGTAATAGAAACGGAAGAAGTTGCAGAGCACAATATATTCAAAAGAGGAAAATAATAAGTTATTAATTGGCTGTATTCATATTCAGTAAGTTACCGCCCTATAGCCAGGGCTAAGGCAGAAATACATGAAATACACCGCCAGCTCAGTCAATTCCAGCCGAGGACTGCAGTTTCGTGCTTATTAGCACTCATCAGCCCAGCATAGGACTAACTGAGCTGGAGGTGGAAAACCTCTTAAGGAAGCCAAGAGTGCCAAACAAACTGGTAGAGCTAACATAGAATTAGCACCGACCAGACGAGTGACCGAAACAATGGTTCGGTTAAACTCGAATATTGCAGGCAAGGCAGGTATATTCAGTAAGCTACCTGAATTGACTGAGCTGGCGGTGTATTTCTTGTATTTCTGCCTTAGCCCTGGCTATAGGGCGGTAACTTACTGAATATACCTGCCTTGCCTGCAATATTCGAGTTGAACCGAACCATTGTTTCGGTCACTCGTCTGGTCGGTGCTAATTCTATGTTAGCTACCAGTTTGTTTGGCACTCTTCGCTTCCTTAAGAGGTGTTCCACCTCCAGCTCAGTTAGTCCTATGCCGGGCTGATGAGTGCTAATAAGCACGAAACTGCAGTCCTCGGCTGGAATTGACTGAGCTGGCGGTGTATTTCATGTATTCATATTATTTGGTAAGTTATGACTAAAAAAAAGAGATACTAAATTTGTCATACTGAGATTGCTACATTTAATACAAATTTTTAATGACAAAAATTTAAAAAAAAAGAGAAAAATATTCAAAAATTATTAATTTAATATTGTTGTAACTAATCAAATTAGTTTGTTTGTTTCTATTGATGATGCGTATTGGTTCTTCATTACGTGTTCACCTACTGTTTGTCCCAGGCGGAAGGATCTATTCTGTCATGTGGTGCTATTATATGCGAATACCCTTCACCACTTGAGAATTTTGACCTTTGTTTTCCCACCAAGTGAAGGCACCTGAGCTTTCAGGATAGAATTTGCAGTAGGGAGTTAACTTTTTCTGAGGGTATTCAAGCCTAATAAATACTCAAAGGATGCATAAACCTTAATAACACAAAAATAATATTTAAATAAAACTGATTGAGGTATTAAATGGGAAAATACATGTAGGGGAGACTAGGGATGCTTGATCCCTCAGTCAAAAATGTACCAAAATAATTAAGTAGAGCTTTGAAACCTGTCAACAATGTTCAAGTTGTAAAATTGGCATCACTTTGTCTTTTTATAATATATACAGTCGTTGATAATTAAGAGATAATTTTAGCAAACTGCCACTAATTGTTAATAATAGAACAATCATGTTTGTAAAAATGTCATATTAGGGATATTTGATCCCTTTCGTTTCAGGGATTCATGATTCCAGGAATCAAGTATCCCTATAACAATTTAAACACAGTGAAAACAATATAACTGTAGTTTACTCAGTTGACTTTAGTTTTAAACATTCAAAACCATGTTAACATGATAAAATTTATGTAAGGTTACATGGACACATGATCCGAGGGATCAAGTACATCTATAACAATTGAAACACAATGAAAAAAATCAGTGACGTATCGAGTAGCTTTTTGGCTGAGTACCGAGTACTTGGCATTTCAATACTTGGCGGAGTACCGAGCACCGATTATGTTTTAAGAAGAACCACCGACACACGTGATGTATTTTGCACTAATTGAAATAGTAGTATAGTCCTCCATGTAGATATAATAGTTTTTAAAACAAAATACCGAAATTTAATGTTTTAGAACTACTCGGTATTGGCCGAGCATCTGATCAAAATCTAGCCGTGTACCGAGTAGTTACCGAGTACTCGGCAAATCTCTGAAAATAATATAACTGTACTTTTGGACTTTAATTTTAAACTAACAAAACCATGTTTAACATAGTAAAATTTATCATAGTGATTGATATAAACAATCACTGCAGTAAATCTGCTAAATAATTAAAATATCAGTTTGCACATATAACCAAACTCGGGGTTTTTATTTATGCATAACACCACAAACTTATAAACATAAACTAATTCTACTGATGAATTATGTTTTGATCAGCCAAATGAGCTTGAACAAGTAGAAATTGATTAACCTTGTTCAAATTAAAAAAAAAAATGATTCTGCTATAGTTAAGTCAACAAAAAAAGGGAGTTTCCCATTATGTAAATCAAATGGAATAAGTTGGATTTCTAGGTTTTGAAATAGTTTTTTAAAACGAAAAAGTAATATGCTTAAGAGCAGAATCTGAGAAACTCATGCCTAGCATTATGATGTGATTCATGCCATCTCCGATTTTCTTCAAAAAATTACCAATAATTACTTATCTTATTAAAAACCTAAATCCAGAATTTTTTTTCTGAAGTTGAGTTGTTCAGTTTTTATAGGTACCTAAAGGTCAACGCGCGGCAGCAAAAATTGAGCAGATTTATAAGACATGGAACTTACTATGAGCCACAAGTGTTGCCGAGAGAGAACAATTTGCCTCGAAATTCGTTTTATGCACTGCAAATAATCAAACACTTTTTGAACACTATTTGCACACGTACACTTGTCTCCTTTTTAAGAACGCTATTTTTGTAATAGTTATTAGGACCGTTTTGTGAACACAGGTCATAATACTTTTTGAACACGTACACTTGTCCCCTTTTTTAGAACACTTTTTCCGGTCAGTTTTCAAAACACTTCTAGAAACACTGTTCGGAACACGTATATCCTTTTTAGCGCACTTTTTAGACATTTCATAGGTAGTGTAAAAGAATGGTTTTTGAACACTTGCGCTAAACATTTTGTGGCACAAGTTTTAGTACAGTTTTTAGGATATGTTTCGGAACAATTACCGATCACTAATATCCTCCCGGAGTGTGTGCTACCCAAGCATAAAAGAAGTTTATAAAAAGAAAAAATACTCTCAAAATTCATTTTTATTTATACTGCAGGCTTGATGATGGGTTTAGGCTTTGAGTGAATATGATTATTAATCGGTATTATTAGTATGAAAATTTAAAATCTAATAGCATCTCAAAACCAATTGAATAGTTTACAGCAAAATAACAAACGAGCAAAAAAAGAAGCAGGAAGTTGTAGTACAAAATCTTATTTACTACAGAGAAATGACAACTAAATTTGAAATATAAATTTCCATAAATAAGTTTTCAAAGCCAATCAATAACGTAAAAAGTAAACAAAAATGTGTCAAAAACAAATGGTTATATAAATTAATTTAAATAAAAAATAATTCCGCAAGAACAAAAACTTTTTATTACTGTCTATAAATCTAATTTGTTTACGTTCCTACTACTTAGCTACTCAGTAGTCTACTGCTCGGTTTATGATCAATGGCCATTAAAGAAAGTAGTGTTTTTTTATATCATTAAAATGCAATGAAATTCTTTAATAACTAATCATTTCTGTGAAACTTCACTGCAAAGATGGAATTACCAATTAGTTAGTATTTAGTTTTTCCTCCTCGTGTAAAGTACATGAGTAAATGCATTAAATTAAAAAACCAATTTCATTTGAATCAGGCCAAAAATTTCCATTTAACTCATTCCCAGATGTATGTTCAATGTTTTCGACCCATCTGCAAGTGCATATGAATGTACGGGCAATCAAAATGTCCATTTTCGATAATTACTGAATTCATTATCACGAGTTTTCTTGTGACGTCAGTAAGTACGTATGTATCAGAGGTGACTTCGTAAATGTTCCAGTACCAGAAACGCTAATGATAAATGATTAAATAACGATTTTTGGCCACTTTTGTGTGGAAGCGGAATTATTTTTCTTTAAAAGTAACTGCGTTTCAGTTAAAACCAAGCTCAAATTCACCCATGGTTTTAATGTATCTCGCATAACTAAAAAACTGTATGCCGTAAAAAGTTAAAATTTTGTATGTAAACTGAGTGGAGTCTGGTTGTGCATCTCCGTTTTTGGTGTGCACAGAGGTTATAAAAGAAGCGTTTACACTTTTTCTTTTTTTGAGCCAAATCGGTGTAGTTTTCAATGACGACTAAGAAGCATATTTTTCTCGATTATGCTCGATTCGATCGAATTATATCTATCAGTCACGTAGCAAGACATTTTCTTCTGGGTGGAGTAAAGGAAATTTCTGGCTTCACTTTTGGTTGATAGAATTCGTTCGAATCGAATCATCAATTATGTTATGTTGACTGTGCCCCTGAAATGATGTTATGAATGGACGTCCACTTGGTGAAAAATTGAGCGACAAATATTTCACTAGATACTGTTTCTAAATTGTTATTACACTATGATTTTTTGGAAAAATTACTTCTGGAATAAAATTTATTGAAAATCTGAATATTAGGTTGATCAAAAGTTATTAAGCGTAACTTGCTTTTTTTTAATGGCACATTTAACTCGATTGTGTTCAATTCGTTGGAATGCTATCTACCAGTAGCGTAGTGAGAAATTTCAACTGGATGAGGCAATGCAAATTTTTGACTTTGCTATTGGTAGATGCAATCTTATTCGATATGCTCGAATTATGTTTGAGTTGAATGGGCCACTTCAATTTTAAAAGTTTCGGTTGTACTTGAATTTTTTCAATAGTTACATTTTCGTTAAATAACAACACGAGTTTACAGAAATTCCTGGTCAAACTTGCTTAATTATACTTTGAAATACAGAGTTCTGTTGAAAAAGTTAAATTGTCTCAAGGAAGAAATAAGTTCCCTAATGCAGCTAAAAATTAAAACACGTTTTTAATTTACATTTTAAACTGATGCACTTAGAACCTCTAAATTCCGATTTTGCAGTTTACTAAACACATCTTGTCGTAAAACAAAATATTTTTAAAATTAACCTAATTGGCATACATACACATTTTAAAATTCACATCGCATTGCTAAAAGTAGTATTGCTGAATCCTTATCGTCTTTGGGCAAAAGTTTAATTAATTGAGTTTTCGTCAACTTTGACTTATTTTGTTTCAGTCGAACGCTTAATTAAATTTAGTGTGTTAGGTTCATTGTTTCAAAGCTTTTCAAAATACGAAAGAAAATGACTTTCAGTTTCAAATGTCTGGAAATTTAAATACAAACGACGTCAGGAAAAAGTGTTACATAACTCGAGCTTGAATAGAAGTATGTTCATTTCTTTTCAATAAAAGGAAATCTTGAAACGCATCTGCAGAAATCGTTTACAGTTTTACTACTAAATCATTTAACTCAATATATTTTTAATTAATTTATTTGACACATGTTCTGATTTTAAAATTTACATCACATTGCTGGACAGTTGTATTGCAGAATCCTCGTTTTTAGATGCAAGTCGATTCTATTGTAAAATTCCATAAAATTTTAATTTATAAATTCTATTTTTTACATTTATAAACTTTATCAGTAGAACACAAATAATATATGTCCCCTTTAACACTAAATTTTCTTGGATAATATTTTTCTAGAATTAGACAAACGCCCCTCCTCCCTTCCCTTTTATCATCAAATATAGCTAAAATGTTTTTAAAACATCAGTTTTTTTTTTAATTTACGGCGAGATTCTCCAAGTCTCCTTCCTCTAACGTCTTCAAGTTCAGCTTAAAATTATACTTTTAAAATTAAATTTTGAAACATTGAGGTTGGATATCCCCTTAAGTCCCCTAAAAGTGTTCCTAATTCTTCACCTCTGAATCGTTTTCGGAGGGGATCATTAATGGAAACTCTTACCCTATAGGTTACTAAAGACCAATGTAAAATTGCAGTTTTAAAACTCCAGTTTAATTCATTTTTCTAGACCCCCCCCCCCTTCGTTTTCTCACCTTTACATCACCTAAAGACAGCTTAAACGTTATTTTCAAAACATCAGCTTCAACAAATATCTCGAGAAGGTATCCCTACACCTCTGCCCGAACATTAAAAATATGGTTTAAAATTGCGTTATTCAAGCTAAAATTAGAATTTTTTAATTAAAAGCCCTGAAAATGCCGAGAATTCCAGTCTGTGGGCCCCTGATTCTCTCTTTTATTGTGTTAAATAGTTTGCATGAAATATATGTATAATATTGAAATATTTCTTTAATATCTGCAACAGAATGAACTTTTTACTTATCCAATAATTACACGTTTTCGTCAAATTTTCATCATATGTTATTTAATTTTAGTTCATCAAGTTGTACATTTTACTTAAATAGGACATGGTCATTTTTCAAAATATAAAATTTTTTATTAACGTGTCGAACAGCAAACTGAATAATTGATTTAAATAAGGCAAAAAAAAAAAAAGGTAAATTTCTCAGAATTATTTTCTAAACCAGTGGTTTTAAACATTTTGTTTTCCAACCCTATATTTGAATAATTCCAGGCCCGATATATGTACTGAGACACACATACATTTATACAAGCCTATATAAGCTTTAGTAATTTCAGAAATCAGATCAAGATAGCTGATATAACTTTTTGCATATATTTCGAGCTCAGAGTAGAATTTCAAACATCATTTTTTTTTTGCTTTACTATGCATTTGTGTTAAATTTAAAGTGTGAAACTCAAATTTCATAAATTTCTAAAGTAACAAATAACAATAATGGTTAGGAATCCTTGTTCCAAGCATAATCGATGGTCAAACATCTGGATTGCAATTGTATAATTTTTAACCACAGAATGATGAATAAAAGTTTATTTAAAACAAAATGTGAATGCTCAGAGATGTACAAGTGCTTAATGTACAAATGCTAACGCATAATGTACAGAAAATAGGGAGCTCAACGATCTGCGAGTGCTAAGTCAATTTTCAAATGTTTAATGTAATGAATAGTAATTTAAATAAGTAACTTGCATTAAATTATTCAGAACCAAACCAAAAGTTGCAGATGAAAATTCTGAAATCTACATCAATGTTTACTTATACTTTCGGAGTAGCTTCGCAGAATTTGGCACACGTGATGAAATACGTCACAATTTCGTAGCACAAAGTTCTTTCAATTAAGTTTATGAGGGTATTGAAAAAATGTAACAAAACTTACAGTAAAAATAACGTCATTTAATTTAATAGTGTATGCATACAGTATATAGTACGACCAACCAATCTTCATCTAGCTATTCTCATTGCAGCAAAGAAAGCAAGGTTTTACAAGTGTGCCCAAATGTGACCAAACATGTTTTCAAATGTGTTGACAAACCATCTGCTGCCTGGACTCGTTTGTTGGCACACGATATTCAGTATCCACAACCCATTCGGAACACTTTCTTTCTGACGGAGCTAATGCAGAACACTTCATAGTGCACATTCACATATTAGGATCACTTTTTTTATGAAACAAAGTGTTCCAAATTGTGCATGTTTTTTTGCAGTGTGTATGAAGGATAGAAGGTTGGATAAAATTTTAAAAAATAATAACTTTGCCTATTTTTGTCGTCAAGGATTTTTCTTTTTTCATACTATTATGCCTGTGTTTCTGGTATTCTAATAATATAGTTTGCAATATAAATTGATGTTTTATTGTTCTGTGACACATATATGATATTTACGAAATTCATTTAACTTAACATAAGACATTAATAACATTTAAATTTTGCAAATTTCAGCGCAAAGTAATTTAGTAAACTTTTTCAATGTTATTTTATTGAAAATTCTTCTTTTTTTTTTTTTTTTGAAATCAAACATATTGTTCCATTTCAGAATCCTAAATGTGTTTTTATCACGGCACTTTAAACGGATCAGGTTCAAACAATTTCTGAAAAAAAAAAAGTTTTTTTTATTTTGAAAACTTCGTACTCAAGGCTGTTATTTCTTCTTGAAGCAACTTATTTTTGAACTATTAAATTTTTAACATTCTAATAAGAAATAAATGTAAGATAAATTAGTTTTTGTGTGTGTGTTTTCAAATAATTCTCACATTTAGCTCAGTAAAAACACTCCGACAGAAATCAGAGCCAAAAATATGATGTCTTGGTAGAAAATTCGTAAGTTAACCCACTGCAAATAATCAAACACTTTTTGAACACTTTTTGCATACGTACACTTGTCTCCTTTTTGAGAACACTATTCTTGCACTAGTTATTAGAACCGTTTTGAAAACACATGTCATAATACTTTTTTAACACGGACACTGTCCCCTTTTTTAGAACACTTTTTCGGTCAGTTTTCAAAACACTTCTAGAAACACTGTACGGAACATGTATTTCCTTTTTAGCTTCATGGATAGTGTAAAAGAATGGTTTTTGAACACTTGCACTAAACATTTTGTGGCACACGTTTTGGTACAGTTTTTGGGATATGTTTCGGAACAATTTCGGGTCACTAATATCCTCCCGGAATGCGTACTACACAAGTATAAAAGAACCTTATAAAAAGAAAAAATACGCACTAAAGCCACTTTTGTTGAGACTGCAGGCTTAAAGATGGGTTTAGTCTTTGACTGAATATGATTATTAATCTGCATTATTGCAATGAAAATTTAAAATCTAATGGCATCTCAAAATTTATTGAATAGTTTTCAGCAAAATGACAAACGAGCAAAAAATGTAGCAGAAAATTGTAGTACAAAATCATATTTACTACAGAAATGACATCTAAATTTGAAATATAAATTTCCATAATTGCGTTTTTAAAGTCAATCAATAATGTAAAAAGCAAACAAAAATGTGTCAAAAACAAATGGTTACATAAGTAAATTTAAAAAAATAATTCTTCAAGAACAAAATTTTTTTTATTACTGTCTATAAACCTTATTTGTTTACATACCTACTACATAGCTACTCAGCACAGTCTACTGCTCGGTTTATGATCAATGACATATAAAGTAAGTAGTGTTCTTTTAAACTATTAAAATGCAATGAAATTCTTTAATAACTAATAATTTTTGTAAAACTTTACTGCAAAGATGGAATTATCAGTTAATTAGTGTTTAGTTTTCTTCCTTGTGTGAAGTATAGGAAGAAATTTATTAAATGAAAAAGAAAAAAATAATCATTTGAATTAGGCCTAAAAAATTTCATTTTACTCATTCCCAGATGCATGTTTAATGTTTACGACCCGTCTGCAAGTGCACATAAGCGTACGGGCAATCAAAATGCCCATTTTTCATAATTACTGAATTCATTATCACGAGTTTTCTCGTGACGTTTGTATGCACGTATGCATCAGAGATGAATTCGTAAATGTTCCAGTACCAGAAACGCCAATGAGAAATAATTGAATAGTGATTCCGGGTCCAGTTTTGTGTAAAAGTGGAATTTAATTTTCTTGAAAAGTAACTGCATTCCGGTAACTTCAAGCACCAATTCACCCCTGGTTTTAATGTATCTCTCATGACTGAAAAACTGTAAGTCGTTATAAGTTAAAATTTTGTGTTTAGACTGAGTGGAGCCTGGTTGTGCAACTCCCGTTTTGGTTGTGCACATGGGCAGGGCCGCGCCGTCCCTATGTGAAAAGTCGTGCGGAGCACGACGGCGCCAGAGTCAAAAAGGCGCCAAGCTCTACGAATGAAAAATGTTCCAAATGGGAGGAAAAAGTTTCCAAACCAAAAAATAAATAAATAAATAAAATTGAACTTTTCATTATATCTATAAAAGTAGCGATGAAATTATACTGCTCATTAAAACAAGCAATCCTCCTTGCTGCCTATCTATAAGGGAAAATTATTGCTTTTTTCAGTCTAAATATGCTATTCAAAATAGTAATCTTTTACACTGACAACACATTATGCTAATTAATTCATACATTAGCATTTTTCTTCATATGTGGAGCCATGAATGCTATTTCGGTATTTCTATAATTTCACAAGGTTGAGCATACGAAGTAGCGCAAGAAATTTGCTATTCCCTATTTTGGTTCTTGCGGTGAATATGTTATATTATAATTC
Organism: Uloborus diversus; assembly: GCF_026930045.1. Lineage (NCBI taxonomy): Eukaryota > Metazoa > Arthropoda > Arachnida > Araneae > Uloboridae > Uloborus > Uloborus diversus. Next base: position 268,587,221 of record NC_072731.1, read on the forward strand.
GTGGAATATGTCTTTTTGTGATTTTTAACTATTGTTCGTGATAATTTCACAGCAGTATGTTATCATACATTAAAAGCTACGGTAAGCACATTTACATATTATTTACTTGTGCGTAATATGCAAATATTGTAGACAATAATTTAGATTAAGTTTTTAGTCCCGAAAAGTAACGACTTGACATTAATTACTCAATTCCTCCACCCCCTTTTTCTTCAACTGTGTACTAGTGGTACCCGCATGGCTTTGCCCGTAGTTGAAAATTAAAAGATCATTTGGTTCGCCTGTATATTTATAAATAATGGATGATGAATTTCTCGCCTATTTGCTATATTCATTTGCTTGCCCCTGTTACGATTCCACGTTATGATAATTTCGTAATTTATTCGTCCACGTGGTGATAGTTTTCTCGGTAAAATGTTCTTAAAATTGGAAAAGAAAAAAAAAATCGAATTTTCAAAAAAACACTTCGAGGTGCACCCTCATGCTACAAACTAATTTTGTACCAAATTTCATGAAAATCGGCCGAACGGTCTAGGCGCTATGCGCCTCACAGAGATCCTGACAGAGAGAGATCCAGACATCCAGATTAAATTGAAGAAATAGCTTTGGACAATGTGTTTGTTTTAGATGTTTATGGAAGTTCAGTTTCGAAAAATTGAAGAGGAGAAAAGGAAAATTGATTTCTATTTATTAAAAAAAAAAAAAAAAGATCGAGTAGAATCCCCGAGTTCCATCCCTCATTCTAACGTCAATAAATATGGCCTATAATCACATTTTGAGGCTTCAACTTCTATAAGTTCCCGCGGAGCCCTTGTACCATTTTTTCCAATAACACCATCAAAGATCATCTAAAATTGCGTTTTTCGAACTAAAAGTTTCAAATATTTTCCGGGAAGAGCCCCTCTTATTAAAAGAGATTTTTTTTTCTCAAATTGTGCCCATTAAAACTAGTTTCTAGTCGCGCCACTGCTCCTGTCGTCATGTTTTGACATTCATAAAAGTTTTATTAACTGCTCATCACTTAGAGATTAACTAGATAGATATTCAAAGCGGCTTTATATAACTTAGATATTAAAATATTTTCTTCTTCCAAATAAAAGAGAAAAATTACATACCACATGATTTCAAACGTTTCGTCGACATTATAATATTAATGAAGACCTTTTTTTACATAAAAAGGTCTTCATTAATATTATAATTGGACAGCTCAGCAGATTTTTTAAAATTTGTAGTAACAATTCTCAATTTAATAAACAAATCTTCAAATTTGCTGCAAATCTCTATTATTACAATTTTTATCCTGCCAATTTCACATTTTATTATCTTAATTTGTTCAAGAAATCTTTTCGTCAACATCGACAGATTTAGTTTCCACCCAAACAACTGCGATTTGGCAACAGTGTTACTGGGTAACTTTGATGATAAAGAGCGCTGAAATCCTTTCGACAGGAAGGTGATTTTTGGATGCCTTGCCCCAGCGACCTGTTCGATTGGCGAGGCATCGGATTTTTAGTCTCCGGCAAATGGATACCTTGACGTAGACATTGTTGTCGACGAAACGTTTGAAATCATGTGGTATGTAATTTTTCTCTTTTATTTTGCAGGTCAGAGCTGGGGGGGTTGGTAATACATGACAGCATATTACTAATAAACCTTACGTATACTATTTATACGTGTAAAATTTATAGCATTTTATCCAAACAATAAGCATATACAACGTTTTATAATTTTCTTGCTTACTGTATTAAGCCTAATAAGTAGCTACACTCAAATACACATACTTTTACTTTTAATTTTTGCTGCATGTATGATACTGACCCGCACAGAAACCTTGCAGAATATTTAATATGCCTGCTGCTCCAGCTCTTTGTAAACGTAGCAGCAGATTAATACCCATGATTTCATTAATTCTTGTTTTCAATGTTCCTAGTTTATTTTTTAATGTTCCATGTTTATTATTGTTGTTGTTATTGTTGTTTATCTTCGTTGTTACATACACTTATTTCAGTGCTACCCGTGTATGTGAAACTACATACTTTACTATATTTTCAATACATTTAACTACTTTAGCTGCAACATTGCGCTGTTTAAATGTAGAATATTTTACATCAATTTTGATCATTTATATATATATATATATATATATATATATATATATATATATATAAATGTTTTTTTTTTTTCAAAATTAGTTTTGAATAATTAATTTTGCTAAATGCTTAATATTCGAAACACCATCTGCTGAAGTAATTTCTTTTCTTATGCGATGT
>NC_072731.1:268589513-268628350 GCF_026930045.1 Uloborus diversus
TATAACCAAAAGTATTTGAACACTTTCAAAAATTCACACATTTTACGGATTTCTCGAGAAATAAATGACCAATTTCCCTGCAATTTTTTTCACATAAAAAGTATACTCTAGCTGTCATTTTACAATAACAATTAAGTCTGCTGTTCATTTGGGGGATCAGCAACAAATTGATTAGAAAAAAGTTTTTGATTATTTTTCATTGTAAATAGTTTGGAATAAGCTATAAATTTCAGAAATAAGTTAAAACCCTTCTGGAATTTATTTTTATATTTTCTTGAAAGTATCTCTTATACCCACGGAGATATAAGCATTTCTTTAAAAAATGCAAATTTTTTTGAAGGTTTTTGGCTTATATCACGCAGAATTTTCCGTCAAACATTACTAAACTTTCAGAATATTTGACAGCATATTATAGAAACGTAATAATGAAAAATTTGAAGTTAAAATATGGAAACTTTAATGAAATATGAACGTTTAAAGCAATTATTTTTTTTACTGCGCATGCGCGAAAGATAGCTATTTATAACCTTCATAATCGAAAGCCTAGATATATCCTACATCTCATTAAAAAATTCCACTTTGATCTTATCTTAAAAATCTAAAAAGTTATCAGCGATCTAATGAGCCGAAATTTAATAATTCTTGGATAGACGAGGGATCGTTCGCAAATAATCCATTCTTATCGTGAATCACTCTGCAACGATAGATAACCGTAGACGAGTGTTACTAGTTTGCAAACGACCCCTTACCATTCGTTGCGTATCCAAGAATTATAGAAATTCGGCTCATTAGATCGCTGATAACTTTTTCAATTTTAAAGATATTGAGGTGGAATTTTTTTATGAGTTGTAGGATATATCTGAACTTTGGATTATAAATGTTATAAATTGTTATCTTTCGCGCATGCGTAGTGAAAAATTAATTACTTTAATCGTTCAGATGTCAATTAAACTTTCAATATTTCAACTTCAAATTTTATTATTATGTTTCTCTAATATGCTGTCAAATTATCTGAAAGTTTAGTAACGTTTGACGGAAAACTTTGCATGATATGAGCCAAAAACCTTAAAACCAAAAAAAAAAAGTTATATAAGATATTTTCAAGAAAAAAAAATCTAGATAGGTTTTAACTTATTTCTGAAATTTATAGCTTATTCCCAGCTATTTACAATGAAAAATGATCAAAATCCTTTTTTTGTTTCCTCAATTTGTTGTTCGTCCCCTCAATGAATAGTAGACTTAATTTTGTTGGAAATTGGTGTCTGGAGTTCACCTTTTATGTGAAAACCATTACAGCAATTACGAGCAATTAATATTTTATTGCTCGAGAAATCCGTAAAAATGTGAATTTTTGAAAGTGTCCCAATATTTTTGGTCATATAGTATATGTTTCTTTGTTTTTACTAAAGGTATTAGTAATAAATCGTTTCTTTGTATGCACAATTTAAAATTCGTTCTTTCACCGTTACAATACGCCGTGTTTGATCTTTTTACTAGAGCTTTTTGAAAAATGATCAAAACTGGTGAATTTCACTCATTTATGGCGGAAAAAACAGTTATTTCCCAGGAATAACATTTTTCCGAGAAAAAAAATATAGCATTTTTGGGATACAGAATATTGGTACATATTACCTACCAAATTTCATAAAAATCAAAAATGGTGCAGCAAAAAAATTCTGAAAATTTGTTGATTTTTTATGGTTTTACGTATTTTTGTTACAAAAGGAGGGGAGGCTGCATTAAGAGTTTTAACTTCAAGCAAATGCAAAAAGTCACGTCTCGTAAATTAAGAAAAACATTTCATGTCTTGTATTACATAACTTCGCCTTTATTAAACATTCGAAGATTTTTTGATAACTCGAAAGATTAGAAGTGTGTCATATACACGTATTCCAAGTAAAAATTCTAATTCATATTTTTTGACACTTACAAAATGCGTTAAGTATAGAGATTCCCACTTTTAAATTTAAAGAATTTTGGTGTTTTTGTTGTCAGGTAATAAAAATGTGAACGAAAACGCTCTTCTATTTTTGTAGGAAACCATTTTCGCATTAACTATAATAAAAATAAGTACTGGATATAAAGCGAAGAGTTTACAATTTGTCAATAATAATGATTTCAATTATAAATAGAAATATAGAAAAAGAAATACATAAATAAAAAATAGCTCAGTATTAGCAAGTTTTTCAGGAAAAAATGTATACTATTAAAAACGTACTTTGGAATATTTTTGAAAATTTCGAAGTTGATTTGAACCCTAAAAACACACCCCTTAAGTACGGTGGTGACTATTTATCGTTTCTAAAATGGTTGCAATTCAATCCTAAATTATATTCACTTATTGCACGCAGGGTAATAACAAATGGAAATTTGTGCCCCAGATATTGGTTAACAGTCTTATTTCGTTATCTAGCTGTATACTTGACGAGATAATATTTTACAACCATATGATGTCTTGAAATTTTGCATAGAGGAAAAACAGAGTGAACCGGAAAATATTTCAGATATTTAAATTTAGTTTTAAGATTTAGAAATTATAAAGAATTTGGATAAGCAAACGAATAAAAGAAACTAACAAAACAAAATTTCCTTAAATTCAACGTAAATTTCAAACTGAAGAGTTAACAAAAAAAAAAAAAAGGAAAAACAAACTTATCCTAATCAAAAGAAATATGTAAAAAAAATGTACAAAAGAAAATATATAAAAGAAAAAAAAAGAATTAATTTGAATTCTGAAATTTCGAATTCAAATTATGTTTTTCGCAATCACGAACTGAGACAGGACCTTACTCATTGGAGTTATTGTTTCTAGAAACAGCTCCTGCCCCCCCCCCCCAAGCCTGCCTCTCCTCCTGGGCGGTTACGTGTGCATAGTTGTGTGTGTAAGTGTGTAGGCTTGTGTGTGCGCGTAGACCTGTGTGTATGCACGTCGGCGTGTGTGTGTATGTGTGTGAGAGCGTGCGTGTGTCTAAGACATGGACGCCTCCGACCAGGAGAAGCGGATAGCTCAGGACCGGAGCAGCCGCGCCGCGCCGACTGCAGAGGACGGTGGGCGGTGGTTTTGCAGAGGCTTCTGGTCCAAGCTGAAAAAGGCACGGACCTCAAAAACGTAAAATAAGAACAATAAACAATCGTGATTGCTCAAAAATGCAAAAAAAAAAAAAAAAAAACACACACACACACACACATACTCATAAATGATATGTCCAAAACTAGCTTGCAAGAAATCCGAATTTATCGAAGATGATGGACTTTGAAGCAATTAGAGAAGATGTGAGGAAGTATCGCGCAGTATTAACAGCACCACCAACCAGCGTGAAATTTGAAAGTGTTTTAAACTGCAGGAGATGCGAGCCAGTTCCAGGCTTAGTGACAATTCAATAGATGCATTGTGCTTCCTAGCATTATTGATTTTCTGCATTTTATATTGGTACACAATAAATTTTTATAACTTATGTACTTTCTGAACAACTTTTGAAACATGGCAACGATTTAAAATGTTTTTTACCCCATTTTGAGAAATTTCTAATACCGGTATTCTGGCGTCACATTTTTAAAAATACCGAATACCAGTGTAGGATTTTTAGTCCGATATTGCAATCATCATATTCCAAAACTGATACTATAGGTTTATAGTAACTCAAATAGGAAATAAAAAATTTAGACTCGAATATATTTAAATGCCTTGAAAAGACTGCATGAATCTCAGCAGAAAATAATTTTCAGAAAATCTGCAGAAAAAAGTTTTTTTGAAGTATTTTTCAAGATTTCTGCAGATTTTTAGAAGACAAACAAAGTCTGCATTTTGTCTTCAATATAATCTGCAGAAAATCCACGAAAAAAATTTTCTTTTTTGTTTTATCTTAATATTCTGCAGATTTTTTGAAGGTAAAAAAATCTTCAAATTGTCTTCAATTAGATCTACAGAAAATCTACACAAAAAATTCTCTTAAAGTTTTCGCTAAATAGTTTGCAAGTTTGCAGATATTTTATGGTCATCAGAAAGAAATCTGTGTTTCAATTTAAATTATTTTTCAAATTTTAACTACACAGCATAAAAGTTGACTGTTCTATCCTTTTTGAAATATTGAAACTGATATTTTTAGTCTGCATTTCCGCTGCAAGAATGTTTTCAACATTCTCTCATCACAGCTTTATTTCAATGGATGTGAAGCAACACTCAAGAAACTAGTTTCTTAACAAGAAGAAATTCATTCTCGTGCTGTATATAACAATATTTATTTATTTATTTATTTTCATTTATTTACTTTAAAAAATGTTCATTTATGTGGATGAACGTGTTTGTAAGGTAAAACAATCATACTAATAAATCGACAAATTAAAGTTCAACAGATTGAAAACATTAATTTTTCTCTCCATTAATTGTTCCTGCTTCAATATCTTTTCACAATTTTATTTTTTTTTAACATATTTTTCAGTTTTAAGAAAATTAAAGACATTGCTTTGTTTTTCCAATTTAAATCAGTAATAAAAAACTTAAAACTTTTTCCCCAAGAACTTTGATTTATATTTTGATAACTTAAATTTAAATTTAAAAGCATTTCAACACGTCTGAAACATTTACCAAATAAAAAATGTCTGTTTATTGTATTGTACAAATAATATGACATGAAAATCAATTTTAATATGCGTAAGTGCCTGATTCAAGTCAAATAAAAGTGAATTTACAATACATCTCTTTTTTTTTTTTTTGAAAAGAAAACGATATTGAATAATGCAAGTTATTACATGGTTTGAAATGGCTTCCAAAAATGTCGATTTCAAGAAGGATACGGATTTTAAAAAAGTCAAATTTATCTCACTTGGAGAAAGATCAGGAAATCGAAATTAAATAAAAACAAATATGACTTGAAATAATATTCTCGAACGGCATTCCGCCGTCCGACTACAAACGCCAATCTTCTTACCGTCCGCGGAGGCCCCAGTCCGCCCCCGCACTATGCTACAAGAGTAGTGGGCTACAAGAGTAGATGACCCCTCGACCAGGGGTCACGCGTATTGTTTTTTTTTGCTCCGTTACGGATACAAATAATTAGGGCAATTTCAAGATTCATCATTGGAAACCCATAAAAAAATATTGGATTCATGCCCCGGTTCACAAAAAGGTAAGACACTTTAAAATTCAAAAATTATTATTTAATTAAATTAACTGTTATTTAATAAGTGTATAGTAGATTAGGGTTAGTTTGGAAATTTATGCCTAATCGGAGGTTTTTATTTTTTGACATTTTTACTTTTTCACCGATTGACTTAAAATTTTGAGTGGACGTTTAAGTTGTCAATATCTATTAATGAAAAAAAGTTTTACGATGTCTCAATAATAACCAGCCTAATGAACTTAATTACTTTCCACCACGTGGTCGATTTAGGGGAATTTTAAATTTTTACTAATAGTTCTATTTATTATTTGAAAACTGGTATATAAACTATCAAACACTTACCCCTGTTGCTGTTCGTTACATTTCTATGTTGTGCCCCTACAAGGGCAATTGTTGTCAGTAACAATGTAATGTTTAACATTTTTCTTCCATAGCACCTTTAATAAAGCGGCTACTTTTATTGATAAACTGCTGTGCAAGTGACGCCCGTCTCTTAGTCGTACGCGAAAGGGGAAAATTGATTTCTGCGCGGAGGATTGTTCCGGAGGAGAGCGGTTCTCTGATTGGGTTAGAGCCTTCCGTGGTTGGAGCCGACGTAAGGCGACTGGCGGGATCGTCAAACAAGGGAATGCTGAAAGAAAGTCCCTACTCAGTAAAAGGCTGAAATAAAAAAAGTTACTGTCTTCAAATTCATAACTACAACATCAAATGCAGTGTGCATTCACATCTAGGAAGTAATCATGTGTGGATTCCACGAAATACAACGTGAGTTCCGACCTACAAGTCTGAAAACACTAAGAAACACTAATCTTGTTTTATTGCGAGACTCTAACAGTGAAGTAACAAAGAGGCCACGAGAAGTATCCTTCGCCAATTCTCGTAAAATAGTGCAACATATTTTTTTTTTTAAATTTTAGGGATAGCATGCCCAAAGTCTTGGAGAGGATGTCTCGCCGCGAAAAATGTCTGAAAGATAAAATAAAACATCTAGCTGAGTCGCTAGGCATTGCATGGTCTAGCTCGAAAATAAAAGTAACGCATACTCATTAGTTAAGCTTAAATAAAATAAAAAAGAAATATATTCCGTAAAATTCCCCGTAAACATGTAGAAAATAGCTAATTTATGACCCAAATTTTAAATTCATACCTCTGGAAATTTATCATTTCCTAAAATTTGGTTATTGTGATTAACACAGACTTAAACATTCCATTTCACGGACCATTCCATTTGAAGCCTAACCCCCTAAGAGCGAGAAGAAGAAGGGGAAGGTATTGAGAGAACCGTATGTCAACTTCTGAGAGTAAAAGGTCTTCTGTGCCTAATTTGCATTTCGTCCTCCCCTCTCCTCATAGGGAGACCATTCCCTCTCATCTGTGCATCATAGAAGTTCTGTGCCACTTTAGCAAAGATTGGGCACATGCTGTTTGTTTGTACAATGAAAATTCCTCCATGCAAATTTATGAACAACAACTTCTGAGTCAAATTTGGCAAAAAACCGTCGCAATCTTTGGATCTGAATAAGGAACATGCACACACAAATAAACATCCACACACTCACACTCACAGATATACAGATATATATATATATATATATATATATATATATATATATATATATATATATATATATATATATATATCGGGTAACTGACTGACAGTCATAGAGTTAAACGATAAATATTTTGAAACCTATACCACAAGTTATTAATTTTTAAAACGGTATTTTTTTAACCTCGCTTATTGTACTTTTTAAGCTGAGTTTCGCGCTATAATTGAATTTCCAAAATACATCGTGGGTGATTTTAGAAAATTTTTTAATAGCATGATAACTCAATGACATGAATGCAACCTGTGTAAATTATAAATTTTTCTAATAGTATAAGGAATTTTTATTAACTGCCTATCAGGATCAAAGAGCAATGAATAAACTTTCGGAATATGGAATTTGAACTTGAAACTATTGCTACAATAACGAATTACAGTAGTTACAGCAGCTTGGTAACTTACTGGCATCCTGGTATCTGACTGACGTTTCCGAAATTTTCTGAATACACTAATGCAAATGTTCAAAATTAAGCAGCAAAATTTATGAATGAGTTTATGAAAATAGTACGGAAATAAAAATATATTTGTTAAACCTAATACAGAGGACGTTGGTAAATTGAAGCAGTGCTTAATTGAATCAACCGCTTTAGTAAATACCATTGTCAAAAACAGAACAATTCTCAGCTTTATCGTGTAAGCCACTTTATGGAATCAGCCGTTTTATGGAATCAGAACGGTTTAGAACAAACATGGTTCACATCAGCGGTGGCCACTGTGTTGCTAAAACAAATATTAGCAGTATTTACGACAAGTTAGTATCTGACGGACATATTGTCATATGACTGATATTACAAATGTGCAACACAGAATATCTATTTAAAAATATCTCCTAGGTTATTGATTTTTTTCAAGCTGAACTCAATGATATTATTGAATCTGTTTAATTCATTTGAATTATTATAAAAAAAAGTCAACTGACTGACATGAGTGCAACCTACCCGAATATTTGTATAGATTAAATAAAAGATTCTACTCCGAAAGCAAAAAGCATCTGAAAAAAAGCTCTGAGACCTTTCTGAATAACCTTAGAGTATATCGCATTTTATTTCAAAAGTATTACTAAAATACTTAAATTACAGTAATTAGAATAGCTTGTTAAGATAACTGACATTTCAAAATTTCCTAAGCATATATATCTTAACCCGTAACAGGGGAGGTGAAAAAGTACATAACAAGAGACGTAAGGGGTCTCAGAGACCGCTCTTCTTCCAGATTTTTTAAAAATTGTGTAATTAAGATACATTCCTGCAACTTCCCTTAAGTGCTCTTTGTACTTCTATTAGCACAAGAAAAAAAATAGTTTAGAATTCTGAATTAAAACATACCTTTTCCGAGGAAATTTTATTAGAGCCTTATAATTTTGCAAGAAAATTCATATTCTTCAGTAAATAATTTACTACTCGAAATAAAATTAATCTATTATTTATTAATGATTTTGTTTTAAGTGTTTAGTATATACAGAACATTTTAATACCAGAAAATTGATTATATCACGTTACAAGAAAATTTTGACAGTCCTTTAACTATAAATATTTCACGTCGTATTTCCAGGAATATTTCTGCCCTTACCGATTTGGGACCGATATTGTCCCTAAAACATCATTGAGTATTTTTTGTGAACATATCAAACAACTCTCAACTTCAACTAGAATAGTTTGCATTTCTTCTGCATAACGCGGTAAGATAAAAGAATCCCTATTTAAACGGTTTCGTATATCTACTACTGCAAAAAATAGCAAAACCGAAAGTGAGGTGCGGTCTCACAGACCGCTTCTAAAGAATGCAATGAAATTTAAACCAGATGCACCCCCCAAAAGATGCTGAAATGCAAAAGGTCACAAAACAAAAAGGTATTGGAAACATTAAGGTGGGGTATAACAAAAGGTATTGGGAATAATGTACAGTATTTATTTAATTCTAGAAAAGTTATTTTCCATTTTATCTAAACAATTCAAATCAACTTCACTTACCCATTAAAATTCAAATATTCATAACGAATATGTCTTATTTTGAAAGATTCGTCTGAACAAAAAATAAATAAATAGAATTTTTTGCTGCATTTCATTTATTTATTTATTTTTCGATGGCCATTTTTTTCCTTTTTTCCCCTTTAAATCATAGTCTTATTTTGTAACTAATGTATGGAAATAAATCCTTCCATTCAACGGGGTATATTACCAGTGTTTTATAACTAATGGCAGGAGTGACAGATTTTTCGCCCGGAGACTGAGTCATACAAGGCTTTTTACGTGCTCCCAGAATTATAATTAAGCTAAAAACTGATTTTTTTCCCCTGTAATCTCAATTCAATTATACTACAAGAGGAATTAAAATTTATGTCTTTTTAAATTTAAAACAGAACTGATGTGCCCAAAAGAGTGACAACAAAGATGTGACATACTCCATTTTTGAATTGCAACTAGGACGTGAGGCAAATCATATTAAGAAATTACTCTAGGAATCCAACACAAAGGTGAGAGTGAACAGTGACGTACAACCACCATATTAAAAATTCCCTTTTTTAAACTATAAAAATTTAACTCATTCTTAGGCCTAGAGTGATATGAAATTAGGACAATCTTTAAAATGATGTGCCTTGATTATTACATTATTTTCAATAAATTAAGGGGGTGCGGGACACATTTTGAAATTTTTTTTATTATATACTTTAGAGTTTTGAAATTTTTTGCACTGATTCACCATTTATTTAATAAGCAAAATCATAACATAAATATGAAAAAAAGAAAAAAATTTATTTAAATTTAATTAGTTTTTTTTATAAAAAATGGGGTTGCTTTAAATTGCTATAACTCAAAATATTCTTAAACAATTTTCAATTTTTTTTTCAATGAATTACGCACAAATATCTAAGCTTTAATTTTTATTCGGCGATTTTAAAAATATTGATTCAATAAAAAATAAAAAAATATTTAAAGAAAAATTTCGAAAAATTCGAAGATTCTTTTTTTTTTAAATCGTAATTTTTGCAGTAAATGTTTTTTTTTTTAAATTCGACGAATAAAATTTAAAGTAAACTGTTTGAAAAAGATATGCTCCAAGTTTCATTACTTTATCTTTATCGGTTCCTGACTTATAAGAGTTTGAATGCAAAAAATCGGGAAAAATTGCATCATGGAGAAAAACGCGTTTAAGGTTTTAAAGTTAAGTCCACATTAGTTAGGTGCATGAAACAAAAATAATTATATCTTTCGTTCTATTTAAGATAGAAACAAGATTCAAACCTCCTCTTATGCAGAAAAACACGGAGTAATTTTTTACGTGATAAAAAAAAAAATGCAAAATTTGACGATTTTTGTGTCCCGGACCCCCTTAAACTCAAAAAGAGTGCCGCCTGCCCAGGGCCGCGCCGTCCCTATGTGCAAGGTCGTGCGAAGCACGACGGCGCCAGAGTCAAAAAGGCGCTGAGCTCTACCAATTCAAAATGCCCCAAATGGGGGAAAATCTGCAAACGAAAAGATTAAATTTACCTTTTTATTATATCTAATGGTGGTGATGAAATTGTACTGCTGATTTAAACAAGCAATCGGTCTCGCTATCTAAAAGAAAAAAATATTGCCTTGATGTGTCTAAACATACTATTCAAAAGCGCAAAAGTTTGTTACACTGAAAGTACGTGATGCTACTTTAATGCATGCATTAGCATTTTTCTTCCTAATGTGGAGCCGTGAATGCTATTTCGATTGTTCAGAAGGTTGAGCATACGAGGCGAATTTCTTGAACTTGCTGTTCCCCATTTCGGTTCTTAAGGTGAATTTGTTGTATTAGACTTTGTGCAATATGTCTTTTTGTAATTTCAAACTATTGTTCGTGATAATTCGACTGCTTCATGTTATCATACATAAAAAAAAAAAAAAAAAAAAAAAAAAACGGTAAGAACATTTGTATATTGTTTACTTGTGAGTTCACAGGGTGGCCTTGACTTCAGCCCTTCCCCCCATCTCAATATCTCGTTTCGTTTTTAGAAACTCAATTTTGAAATTTTTCCCAAAAAACGCAATTTTGCCCTCCTCCAAGATTATTAAAGGCATCTAAAATTTTGTTTTTATTACTTTCTCTTGGTTAAATTTACGTAAGAGAGTTACCGAATCTAATCACTTCTCCTGATGTCATCAAAGATGGCTTCCTATTGCATATTTACATGTTCAATTTGGGGAATGTTTTAGAGAGGAACGATTAAACCCATCCATTCCATAGCGTGATAAAAGGTGTCCTACAATTTTTTAGTCTTCGATTCTGAAAAATTTCTGCGCTAGAGTCGACGATTCCCCCCCCCCCCCCCAACAAAAAATGATACTCTGAATTTGCGTTTTAAGGCTTCAAATGTCGAGAAATTTGCGGTAGAGGCTACTGCGACTAACGCCTCCCCCAAAATCAATAAAGATCGTCAACATTTTCGTCTTTAAGACTTAAATGTTTAAGCGGGGGGGGGGGAAATCCCTGAACTCATCTTTCTCTTTACCATAATCAAAGATGACCTACAAATGCATTTGTTTGACTTCAGCTTCGAAAAATTACCGGTCGAGTTCCGAATCCCATATTTTTCCGTAAAACCGACTTAGGTGGCCTAAAATTGCATTTCTAAAGCTTAAATTTCGGAAAAACTTCAGGGCGAGCATCCCCGAACTGTTTCCAAAAAACTTCGGAGAAAATAAGAACACAATCATTTTGCTTTATCTTGTTAAACGTTGTGAGGGGGGAATACGATATTTAGTTCAGAAATGTAAGGTGGATCGTAATCACGAAGTTTCGTCTAGGGAAAAAAAATCGACGTTCATCCAGCACTGGACATGACCATAATTACTCGATTCCCCTCCCCCCTCTCCTTTTCTTTAACTATTCGTGTAAATTTTTAAAAAAAAGCCCCCCTTTTACCGATTCTGTACTCTAGAATTATTTAGTTTCAGATTTAATGTAGGGAATGGTAGATTCCCTACATTATTATACTTCAGTTTAGAAATAAAAACAGTATATTCGCTTGTCATACTTTGATTAATTATCCATCAGATAGAGATTAGAGATATATTTTTGGGAGGCGTTTAACTTTGATATTTAAAAGATTTCCTTTTTCCAAAACGCATTAGCAAATCAGAGGAGCTATTGAACTCGAAACAACTTTGAGACAGAAAGAAAAAACGTACACTGTATTCAAAAATTAAATATTTACGCATTGATATTTAATAAATTAAATGCCGAAAGTATTTTTCCCCATTTTATATTTGTCTATAAAACCTCACTCCGGGTGTTAACTGCATTTTTTTCCCGAATGCGACTGCATAAAGGCGCTCAAAAAACATTGGCACGACGGCGCCGATCAGGTTTGGCGCGGGCCTGCGCCTGCCTTGTCTAGTGGTCAGAGAAGTCTGACTGCGACAGGAAGGTTCGGGTTCGAATCCCGGCTCGGGCATGGACGTACTTTCTCTCTCCTGTCCTTGTCCTTCCTTTGTGTGAATGTGTTGTTATGCTGTAAACGGTTACCTTAGAAACGGTTCTGTATGGCATGTGCGTACTGTAGAAGTCGGACTTCACACCAAATGACGGCACAGTTTAAAAGGTGAAGCAGCGCACCCCCCCCCCTCTCCCCCAAATTGCCAGCCTAGCTGGCCATGTTCCGAAGTTTTGCCAGAGCGTCGCCAAAACAATTCTCAAGAGGGACTTCCAAATTACCTAGCGATTTGAAATATACTTTGTGTCCAATTCTCATGCCTAACAAATACACATAAAAATTTCTATGAAAATCTGTCGTGCCATTTCGGAGGAGTTCAATGACTAACACCGTGTCAGGAGATTTTTACATAAATTTTTAAGATGTCCTATTCTCATGCCTAACAAATACACATAAAAAATTTCATAAAAATCGGTCGATCCGTTTCGGAGGAGTTCAGGAACTAACACCGTAATATAGGAGATTTTTACTTTCTTCTATATCTAATATATAAAAGAAAGTATTTGATTCGTGCAAATTTTTGAATTTCGAATTTTGATGGATTCGAACGTTTTGAGGTGTGCTGAGTCCATTTCGACTATTTTTGGAAAATGTCTATCTGCGTGTGTGTGTGTGTGTGTGTGTGTGTGTGTGTGTGTGTGTGTGCGGACGGTGGAAAACGAGGACCTCAACATGCTAACACACCTTCAAACCGAGGACGCACCTGCAACCGAGGACGTCCTCGGTTTGAACTAACGCTGTTTTCGCTATCAGGGGATCTGTCTTATGGTAGAAAATTGTTTTTTATTGAAATTTAAAATTGTCCTCGGTGGCCGGTGTTTACGCACTGGTGTGTGAAGTGTCGAAAAGTTCGTGTGTGAACTCACGTCCCCGTTTTCACGTTATTAATCAACACGAGTGTAAGTCCTCGGTAATGCGAAGTTAATGTATGTCCGATACACACCTTTTTCGGAATTGATTTTTCTTCTCATTCTGGTTCTTTCATTGATGTTCATTAATGGATAAGTTGAAAGTTTTTGCGTTTCAAAGCACGAATTTCCTTTTGAAATGTCCCGTTAAAAAGAAAATCGATATAAGGAAGGGGTTTTTTCTTTCTTTTTTCAAACAGTTTTGATATTTTTTATTCTGCTTCTTTTTGACTCAAAATTTGATAAACTAAAACAACATGGACAAAGCATAATAATTAGTTATGTAAAACCTCGTTATAACGAATTTCTATACGACGTAATTTCCACGACGGCGAAACACATTTAAAGTTTTCTTTCCACATATTCGAGCATACTTCGACCATCGGTCATTTCTCTTTGCGAAAATTGATGTTTACAACATATTGAACATTTTTTATGTTTTCAGTTGCAACAAAGCAAAATCTAAAAATAAAATTAAACAAAAAAAAAAAAAAAAATAGAAAGAAAAAAAAAATGTTCTCAAAATATTTTTTTGTGTTATAAATACAGTCATAGTGCTTCAGAAAGTTTATTTACATCGTTTTCTTTTTTTATTTGTTAAGTAAATATGATTTGGCATTTCGTTTAGCGGAAAATGTTTTACTGAAATATGCTAAGTTTGATTTTGTATTGTACATAAAAAAGGAAAACACGTTTGTGCAACTTCTACTGAAAATTTAAATCAAATTTTATTCAATTTGCACATTTGTTTTATATTAAATTTATAGTTTTGCAAGGTCCCGTTAAAAGTAAAAGTGATATAACGATGTTTTTTTTTTCTTTTTTGAGACGATTTTGATATTTTTTTGTACAGTTTCTTTTTGACTTTTAACTAGATAACCTCAAACTTCGCGCACAAAACAAAAACTTATCATTGTTAAATCTCTTTATAGTGAACTCTGATAGAACGATATTAAAATTGCAAAGAAGCACATTCTAAAGTCTTCTTTCCACATATTCGTTTATCAATCATCTCTTATAGCAAAAATTGATGTTTAAAGCGTATTGATCATTTTTTACACTTTTAGTTTCGATATTAAGTAAAATCTAAAAGTAAATTTGAAAAAAAAAAAAAGAAAGAAAGGAAAAAAAAAAAAAAAACTCACACTTTTGTATTACAGATACAGTCATAGTGCCTCAAAAAAGTTTATTTTTCTCTTCTTTTCTTTCCCTTAAAATAAAAATCTGTAAAGTTTATGTAATTTTTTATTTTGTTCAGAGTGAAATGTTTTTCTGAAATAAACCTATTTTAACATTAAATTTGATTTTTGTCTTACACTAAAAATGGGAAACTCCCAATACATTTGTGCAACTTCTGCTGCAAATTTGAAGCAAATAACGTTTGTTTCATATTCAATTTAAATTTTATTAGTTTTTGTTTACTTGATTCTAATTTCAATAGATTCTGAGTTCAATCTGTCACTGAGATCATAAATTTCATGCACTGATTGAAATTTAAACATCTTAGTGGGGAAAACACTATCGCGCTTAACATAAAGAGATCGGACATGAAAAGTATTGAAAAATTGATTTCAATCTGCTGAATTTTATGAAAATGATTAATGATCTTTAAAAACTGATAATATACTACTTTATACGTGCAATGTATGACGTATCGCTAGAGTTGTACACCTCTACATAAAGTATTCATTCTCCCCGTCGCCTAAAATTTGCGGAGACCCACCACAACCGATGACCCTAATGCGTGAAAACTCTCATACAAACTCTAAAAATTTCATATGTGCAGTGTCCGCCATGACCCCCTCCATGCCACTTCTTTTAGTTTTATTGAAGGTTATGCATATAATCGCATTTGCTAAGCGGCTACATAGTCAGATACATTTGCTAAGCGGCTACATAGTCAGATACACTCCGGCCTCCGAGGACCTGGAGCATACACTCCGGCCTCCGAGGACCTGGAGCATACACTCCGGCCTCCGAGGACCTGGAGCATACACTCCGGCCTCCGAGGACCTGGAGCATACACTCCGGCCTCCGAGGACCTGGAGCATACACTCCGGCCTCCGAGGACCTGGAGCATACACTCCGGCCTCCGAGGACCTGGAGCATACACTCCGGCCTCCGAGGACCTGGAGCATACACTCCGGCCTCCGAGGACCTGGAGCATACACTCCGGCCTCCGAGGACCTGGAGCATACACTCCGGCCTCCGAGGACCTGGAGCATACACTCCGGCCTCCCTCCGAGGACCTGGAGCATACACTCCGGCCTCCGAGGACCTGGAGCATACACTCCGGCCTCCGAGGACCTGGAGCATACACTCCGGCCTCCGAGGACCTGGAGCATACACTCCGGCCTCCGAGGACCTGGAGCATACACTCCGGCCTCCGAGGACCTGGAGCATACACTCCGGCCTCCGAGGACCTGGAGCATACACTCCGGCTTCCGAGGACTTGGTATTCACACACCGGCATTCGAGGACCTTGTACTCACACACCGGCAATCGAGAACCTGGTACTTAGCCGCCGGTAAATTCACATCGACAATTCAGTACCCTTGGCCTGGTACTTACCTTGGCGCCATGAAGAGTGAAATATGAAAAGTTTTATAGTTAATATTTTTAACAACAAAATTATTTTTAATCCTTATAAATTATGAAATTTTTTTTAAAAAAATTATAATTGTAATACGGATGAAAATTATTGGAAGTTGCCAGTTTCTACATTTCTTCTTTTTATATATTTTTTAAACAATTGTAATACGTATGAAAGTTATTAAAAGTTGCCAGTTTCTTCTTTTTATTACTTGCTACTCTCGCAGAATATTCAGTGAAATTTTTTAAGTGCTTTTTTTATCAGTATTCTGCGGAACTGAATACCGAATAGTCAGTAGCCTATTTTAGAGGAGGGAGCAGGGACCCTGGGCTCTCCCAAAGGATAAATTAATTTAGCTATTTCATTTATTATTTGCATTGACTTCTCTATTATATTAAGATTTTTTATTTTTTTTAGTTATTTAAAATGAACACAAAGCATACTTGAGTAAAAGCATTTTTGTCTGTTAAAGAAATAATACTGGAGTCAGAGGCCAGAGCGACAGAATAAATTAACTCACTGGTTTCAAATTCAAGGGAACGTCATATCGCGATTCCTCCAGTATTTATTCTTTAATAGAATCTATAATTACCATTTTAAAAATAATGTGTAGGCTTACTTAGAAAAGTCATTTAGATCCAGGAATGATCGAGATAATAGATTTTTTTCCTTCAGCTTATAAAAAATGAAAAATGAAAGAAATCACATGGTAGTTTCTTAGCATAACCATAATATCAATAGAAACGGCATGCAGTATCAAAATGTTATATCAACTGCACCGCGGTTTTAAGAAAAAATCAGCAACTGCTTTGAAATTCGCAAAGAAATAGTTTCTGAATTCTTCAATGAAA
The DNA here is from genome assembly GCF_026930045.1 of Uloborus diversus. Lineage (NCBI taxonomy): Eukaryota > Metazoa > Arthropoda > Arachnida > Araneae > Uloboridae > Uloborus > Uloborus diversus. The sequence continues at coordinate 268,606,056 of NC_072731.1, forward strand.
CTTATATGTCATGAAGCTATGATTTTCTTAAATTTATGATAGTTATAGTTAAAATATAAATTAGTTTATAAAAACTGTAATATAAAGGGTTTTATATATTCAATTGCTTGAAATTTTAAAGATATTTTACGTCCGCATTCAAAGTGTATTAGTTCATAATACTTATGTACAAGAGTAAATTAATTGCCTTGCGAGATCCAAAAAAATACATTAAAAAAAATATCCTGAAAACATTTTTAAGAAACATTGAATCGGTGGGGGGGGGGGGGAGGAGGTTCAACTTCCGTCGCCCCTCCAAAAATTATTTCTGTATCTGCCCCTCCGACATGTTGTCGGAGTTTAATAAAACCGTAGGAAACTCAGTGGGTGGTTCCGGGAAGACACCATTGGTCTCACAAAGGAGATTAGTCTTTGTGTCCATAGCTTTGAGGCAAACCACAAAATTGACTCCAGATGGGCTATTTTCTTTTAACCTCTATATGAGGGCTACTTCATTCCTTTGAAAAAAGCTGGGAGGAAAAACTAGTTCGTGACGTCAGAGTTGTTAGGGGTTTGAGATCTGTCTTAAGTTTCCTACGTTTATTTCTCGAGTTGTTATTTTTTATGTTTGATTGTTATTTTTTAAGTTTGTTTGTTTGTTTCTGTTTCAAGTAATTTTGTCATTTCATATGCAAATTTGTTATATTTAAATTTATCTGTTGAGGAGATAATAATGTCAATTGTGCTGTTGCAACATGCAACAATTACTATCGAAAAACCAAGGGTTGTAGAAGAATTTGAAGAAGTTTTCAAAAATATTCACAGAAAAAATAATATTTACAAAGGCAAAGGTGTCACTAAGGATTTGTTTCATATACTAGAAAACAAGTATCCAAATTTATGTAAAGATGCATTGAAAAAAAAAATCGAATTCGAACGATTCGAATACGACATTTAAACCGATCTTTCAAAAAAAAAAAAAAAAAAAAAAGAAAGAAAGAAATGAAGATAAAAAAACAAAAGAAATGGCTCCAGTCTAGCTTAAACACTTCTGCTAAATAAATGCATTTTATTAACATATTTAAATCAATAGTAAGAAACTTCAGTTCCAATTAAAAAATAGTAATTTTCAAAATATCAACTTTTACAATTTTTAAACATGCCAGCCGTTAAAGCTACCAGTCCTAAGCCTGGATAATGTGTGAAGGAAAGTTGTGGTTTTATTCATCAAAATGTAAGGCCACGGCCACTCAAACTTGTATATGCAACGACATCATGCTAAAATTCAGTAAAGAAAGTGGCATTAAAAATACTATCTTAGGTGTTAATGCTCGAGCGTTTGAAGAGAACAGAATGCATGAGCTTAGAAAGAAAATTAAATAATATATATTGAAACAAATTTTCTGCTTAAAGAAACTTGAAAAATACTTCTGAAAAAAGATTTAGTGCACACAATTGTCAATTAGAATAAACGAATGCAATAGTAGACAAGACTATTTCTCTTATTGAAAAATAGCAGTAAATACTGGGAAAAAATTATTTTGATACGTATTTAGACGCATTCTTTTTTGAAACAGTGATTTTCCCCGTAGAAACCGATTTCAGTACAGATTAGACATATTAAAATTTTACATTTTTAATAACTTCTTCATTAATGGCTGAAAAAAGAAATTTTTCTGCATTTTTGCAAAGAAAAAAGCATTAAAAGCAAGAAAGTTTTTTCAAAGGGGGGGGGGGGGGCTGGAACCCCCTCTTCCCCCTATAAGTGTACCCTTGAGATTAGCTATAATATAATGGCGCTTTTAAACATTGCAGTGTCCTCGTGCCACGGGCCGACCCAAGAGGGGGGGGGGGGAGGCAATCACATCACACGCCGAAGTCTGAGAGGCAGCGGCGTACGCAGACAAATCAGTTCGGGGGGTGCTGAGCTCGAAAGTCTTTGAGCTGGGGGGGGGGGGGATACTTATGAACTGTAGCTAAGAAAAGTTCATGTATCGCTTTTCTGATATCAATACGAATGTAAGATTTCAAAAATACATCATAAAAAAAAACTTGTTCTTTATTATAATTTTTATAATTAATTTTGAAAATTTCGGGGGGGGGGGGGGCTGTAGCCCTATCAGCCCTCCCCCTGGGTACGCCACTGCTGAGAGGGCGCCCTAAACTAAACTTTTTCTGCATAACAATTATTATATTTTTTATTTTATTCTTTAAAAAAGTGTATTTTTGAATGCAAACATATTGGATAAATTCCTGATTTAATTGTGCACGGATTGCATTTTTAATTATGTAATAATTAATATAATACTGTTGGGCATTTTTTTATCATTCAGTGTGAAAAAGCACTGGAGGGGGGGGGGGGCACTAGAAAATATTCGTCCCGGGCGCCGTCTTTCGGGGCTATCCGAAGAGGGGCAATCGCCCTGGTGGGTGCCAAAATATGTGAGTAAGAGGGCGCAATGAACTAAGCTTTCGCTGCATTACAATTTTTTTTTTTTTTTTTTTTACATTTTATTCTTACAAAAGAAAAGAAAAGGCTTCTAAAAAGCAAATATATTTCAGTTTTCATTTCATTTATGGCACACATGGACTTCAGAAAACATTTCCAATTACCTACTAATTAATATGAAAATATTCGGTGCTTTTTTCACCTCTCTGTGTGAGGGAAGGGACGGGGGCGCCAGAAAATGGTCACCCCCAGAAGTCGTCATTTTTTTAACGGCCCTGAGCAGGGCCAGTCGGGGAGGGGGGATCGCTCCGGGTGCCGAGATTAGAGGGTGCCATAAACTAAGCTTTTGTTACATTACAATCTTTTTTTTTTCTTTTTGTTATTTTACAAAAATGGTTTTTAGAAAGCAAATTGATTAGATTTAATTCCTGTCCTTTTGGTACACACAGATTTCGGATTGCATGTTCATATTGTATTGTATGTATGAATTTCTTGCCAATTGTCTCGATTCCACGTTTTGATAACTTAGTAATTTACTCGTCCATCTTATGATCATTTTGCTCGGGATTTTGTTCTTAAAATTGGAATAGAAAAAGAACAAAATCGAATTTTCAAAAAATCGTTTCAAGGTGCACACCCCCATGCTACAAACTAACTTTGTGAAAAATTTCATGAAAATCGGTCTAGGTGCTATGCGCGTCACAGAGATCCGGACATCCTCCAGACATGCAGACAGAGAGAATTTCAGCTTTATTTTTAGTAAAGATGGAGTGGCTAAATCATTAATTGTACAAATGGGCAGTATGTTACTATATGGTTACCTATTTTATAAATCTGTGCACCATTGACTTTAAAGCATTTTTTACTATTGATCATTTTATATTAAATTCATTGTTGTAATTGTCGGTTGGTTGAAGGGGTAATCAAAAACTAGTTGTACCGAAAGCCGATGCAAGCAAGTAACAATGCATTATCTTTTCTCCTCCCTCGCTCTTTCTCTCTTTCGACTGCTGACATTGATTTGTCGAACCAAAACAATTTTCAATTTGTGTTATAGCTTGACCGTGAAGAGAAGGCGGATGACCTTGAAGCGAAACCTCATTTTGTATAATTTGTAATAGGAAAAATGAACCAGAAAGCACCTAAAAGTGAGAGTCGTTCTCACTGATCCTATCTATTACAAAATTATAACAATCAACCTATTACAAATGATACAAAGGATGTATTTGCTTCAAATGATGTGTCGTCTTTTCTTTGCAGTCAAGCTTTATCTTGATTTGCAAAAGAGTACATAACATTAAAAAAAGTTTTGTTTGCCGGTTTCTATCCCATATTTTTGTAATTCCAATTACCCCTCATAACGCTTCAAAAGGCAGAATTTTATCAAAATTTCCTGCGGGGGAGACACTTCCGGACCCCCAAAATTTCAGGATATTTTATACCCCACTTACAAGGGAGCCTTTGTCACTCTCATAATGCCATTCCTCCTTAGTTTGTAAGTCTTAATGGTATACCTGTGTTCCTTTAAAGCATAGCCTAAATTGAGGTTCCAGATAATTGTTTTAAAAGTAATAAAGTTTTATTTTGTAATTGCTTAGTGTAACTGCGTTTTGTTCAAGTTCTCAATAAAAGTTATCTATGCATGCATTTTATCTGCAAAACGGTGAGGTAAAGAAACAAAAAATTAACGCAGCGCTGTGGGTGAAAGTGAATGTCGATTTCGGAAGCTTTTCATTTCTTTTTTTTTTTTTTTTTTTTTTCGGGGAAAAATGCCTATTTTCAGTTACTCAGCCCAAGCAGTTTGCAGCAACTCAGAGGAAAAGTACATTCTAAAGAGGTAATTTTTTCCGCATTAGAGTTGTACTTATACTAGTGCAACTCTAGTGGAGCAAGATGTACTTGAAGAGGTAACAAAAATATATTTTTTGGAATTGAAAAAACTCCCCTCCCCCTAAAAAAAATGTGTGAACATGCACCTGAAAATATTGTGCCCCCCAACTAGTCTTTCCACCGCCCTCTTTGGAGGCCCAGCACGGGCCTGTGTACGTCACATATTAGTAAGAAAAAAACCTCTCTCAACTAACATAGAGATTTATGCTCGGAAAATTTGCCAAGCTTTACACAAAGCCTGATCTTTCTAAAATACATAAAATAAGCCCTTGTAGTTGTTTTTCGCATGCAGTTTAGTTGCAACTACAAACTAAACTCTCACTTATATCCGAATTAAAAATTAAATAAATGATGATTTTGAGTTGCGGTTCTGGATAACATTGGAAGATATGTTTCAAAGAAATAGTTGTGAATATTTCTACAATTAGGCACAAAAATTGCATCGGCCAAATGTGTTTACATGAACGTTGATCATGAGAAACATAAAAAAACATACGAAATATACATTATACACACCTGAAATGAAAATGTTTTGAGCTCTTTAAGTTTATTGTGTGTTTTAATCAAACGAAATAAAGTTGTTCTTATCCCTTCATAAATATTCAAGTCTTCTCTTTCTTCTTCTATGCCTATTGTCATCGTTTAGTTATTCAAGCAGTATTTTAACCCAAAGAAAAAAAAATTTCAAATTATGTTCAAAAAAGTTCTCCGATTCAAAATTCAATAAAATTTTCAACATTTTTTTTACTATTTTAACGATTGACTTAATGACTTTTCTTTGAATTGTGCTCCGCCAGTGGTTACTTGTGAAATGTGCTCTAATCAGGGGTCTCTTCTATTCTTTTCTCAACGTTACTCCTGGGATGAAGAGAAGAGCGTGGTATTGTCCGTATTGTGTAGAGTCCTGGCGGTTCCTGGCTTTTATTAGCTCGTAAATACCGTTCAGGGAATTAGTCGTAAGTTTTGATCTTTTGTTATCACCTATCTTTAAAATATTTCCCACATGCTTGAGCCGCAAATGTCCGTGCATTCAGGGAAGTATTCAGTTCTCGAAAGTTAAGATAAAATGACCGACAAAAGAAAATATCTCTGTGTTTGCTGGCAGTTTTGAAGTGCCTTATTAGATCAAAAGTTACCAATAAATATTTATACCCCTCAGAAAATTATTCACACTTGAAGTCTTTTTGTCCGTTCAGTTTCTTTCCCACAGGTTGTAACTTTCAGTTAATTGATTGAAAAATGTTTTGTTAAAGAAAATCGAAAAAAAAAAAAAAAAAAAGATCATCTTATATTTTAAAAGTTTTCCTTTCTTAGATTTTAAACGTTGCAGGAAACTTGAGATAAAAGCTAAAAACATACATAAGAAAAAGCAGAGTAAGCAGTATGAAGAGTGATTGTTTTCCGTCCTATCTTCTTTTTTTAATTATTTTTTAAAACTATTTTCCTGTTATATGCAATTAAAAAGGACTTCAGTACGCGTAAACAACTAGTATATCTTACTATTGCATCAAATTTATTAAATTCAATGTATTTAAAACAAATAAAGCGAAGTAATTTTCGGATACAAGTTTAACAGTAAAAACAATATCATGACCAAGATAGCATAATTGGAAGAAATGAGCAGTGCTAGAACGTTAAGACAGTTAAGAGTATTTTTAAATGGGTGTCACAGACGTGTGTATTTTAAACGCATAAAAATCTTTGGGTCGAAATTGAAAAGTTTCATTAAAAAAAGCCAACCAAAAAAAAGAAAAAGAAAACGGGGAAACGGGTCCGTCATTTGCATGGTGGGGGGGGGGGGGAGATTTTACCAGGTCATTCCCATACATTTTATAAGGAAGAAAAAACAGATTACATAAACCGGCGCATAATTACATTGTTTCTGAAATCCATGTAGGAACGAACCCCCTGATCTACCAATTGACGTACCATTACTCACTCTTTTCCTAATATTACTATAAAAGATAGAATAAATCGTGTCTTTGAAACGATTTCAATTTCCAAATTTAGCCGAAAAAGGTACCTAAATTCTTCTTTATACCTACGCTTAAAGTCTTCAAACGCAGTCAAAAATAGCGCTTCTAAAACTTCATTTTTGATTAATTTCCAGAGGGTCCCCCGAGCACCTCCCCCCTAGTATCAGTACAGATAGCTTTAAATTTCGTTTCAGAAAATTTCTCGAGAGAGTCCCCGAACCTCTCTTTTTCACATACAACCTAAAATTGACTTCTTGAAAGAGATTTCGGGAGGGAAGTAGGTCGATAGAGTCAAGAGGAGGCAGGGGGTCCTTTTTTTGCCCTATCTTTCCCAAACCTAAACCTTAAGTCACATCTTTAGGACCTCAATTTTGAAAGTTTCCGGAATAAAAACCTGGAATCACTTTTGCGAAAAAGGCGTACAGTTGAGTTTTTTTCGAATTTTAGGGTCAAAAAACTTCTTGAGACAGCCTGTGAACTTTTTCCGTTTCCCAAACGCAAGGGCACCAAGGACAGTCTTTTGAAAACTTAGTTGTTAAAATATTTTCAAAGAGAGCCTCCAAAATTTCTCATATCCTAAACTTAACCAAACATCGACTAAAATTGCGTATTTCAGACTTCACTGACGACACTTTTCCAGAGAGGGCCTCCGAACCCTCTTCTTTCCCAAGTCAAAAACTTCCGGAGGAGGGCCGCCTAGTAACGTAAATTCACCAGAAATTGCGTAAAATTCCTTCTTAAAGACTAATTTGGAAAAATTTTCAAAATAAATCACCAAAGAATTCCTCTCCTAACGTCTCCAAAGATAGACTCTAATCGTGTTTTCCCAAGTGCTACAACGAAAAACTTTCAGAGAGCCCCTGGACCTTTCCCATCACCTCAACAATATCATAGATAACATAAAAATGCGTTTTTAAACTTTTATTTGTGAAAATTTCTGGAAAGAGCATTGGATCTCTTAATATCGCCAGTGAAAGCTTGAAATTGATTATAGTAAGGAAAAATACTTGGGAAAGAACCTCAACCCCATCTCACCTAACTTTACCACCAAAACGTTTCGAAAATTGCGTTTTTACATCAATTTTTCAAATTTCTACGAGAGGGGCCTGACCCCCTTCACGCATCCGCTTCTCTGTTCTACCTTTCTCCTGCAATAGCTGCGGTATAATGTTTATACTCTAACTTTTTTTATCTTCACTTTTTCGATAGGGAGTCATATACCACTTTTGCACACCTCTTTCTGTTATGCGGAAGAATTTTTATCTACCAAAGTAATAATCCAATCAACTTTATGTGAAGTTTTTTGCCTGAGCGTGGTTTTAACAGCTCCAGACTCATGAACATAAAGCTAGAGCACAGCTGCAATCTCTGGATGCAGTAACTGACCTTTCCGGTGTTTGCTTGCAATTCCGTCTTAGCTTTGGCCATGGGGCGGTAATTTGTAGCTTATGTCCAACTGAGGTGCATATAGCGTTTTCAGACCTTTAAAACGTTTGCGAAAATATTTATATTCTTCAGTATACTAGTTTATTTCAAGTAAAAAGCCGTATTTAATGCTCTAAATTTTTCGGGAGAGGCACCCCTTGTAGATAAAATTTCACATTATTTAAACAGGGGTGTCTGTCCTCCTAAGAGTGATGCCCCCGCCCCCTGATATTGAAAGTACGCGCAACAACGACGAAAAGACCCTGTAAAACAGTGACTCTTCACTTGGATCAAGGTTACCCCCCCCCCCCCTCCCTTTTCTCGAGTTCTAGATCCGCCACTGCATTTACGTATGTTCCACCGTAGCGCCTAAATTATTCTTCCGATTTTGATGAATAAGGTGCCAATCGAATCATTATTATGACCCGTGTAACATAAGTTTCATTTTAACCGACTTCAACAAAAGAACAGAAATAATTTTTGTAGGAGGCTCTTATATTGAAATACGTATCCCCCCCCCCCCCCGCATACATTGTTTCAAAGTTTTCATTACTTTATTTTAAATGTTTAATGAATAATTAATGGACGAATCGAGATTCCCCTGATTTTGAAACCAGTAATTTAAATATATTTAGCCTATCTGGCCTCTGACTCCAGAAAAAAACCCTCCAAAGTAAACAAATATTATGTTATTAAAATATTATCTGTATAGACGCTTTGAGTGTTTTGTGCTCTTTATAAATTACTAAAAAATTGTCTTATGTTTTAGAGAAGTCAATTAAAAAAATATATGAAATAGTTAAATTTGTTTATCCATTCTGACTCCTTGTGTCCCCCCTAAAATCCACTGCTGAAAAGGAGGAGTCGCTTTTACCTTTTAAATCCAGATTTTTACCAATTTCCTGCCTTTCTTTCTTTTATTTTTTAGCATGGGTTTTAAATAGAGATATTAAAATCTCTAACGGTAGTAGGTAGTAGTTTTAATCTGCTAACATAATATTATGCTTACTCACATCAAAATATTTTCAAAAACAAGAATATTTCTTGTTGTAAAAATTATAAAATAGTGCCAACAAAAAGTTTAGAAAATCATCTAATAACTTTTGATTTAGGTGTCAAACCTAATTTTGTTGTTGAAGTTTTGTTTTTTTAGAAATTAATGTTTATTAATTCTACTCAGACGTAAAGCAAGTTTCAAAATATTGCGCGAGCGACTCAAATTAGGTTCGAGATCGACCGGTCGAAAAGCAGTTTTAGTGCATCTGTAATGGTGTAAGGCAAAAATGAAAAGTGGGGTAGGGGGGGGGGGGGCAGGATCCTCTCCGGAAAAATTTTAGAAATTAACTACAAAATTACTACCCGCCTTGTCTAGAGGTCAGCGGAGTCTGATTGCGATGAGGTGGTCCCGGGTTCGAATAACGGCTCGGGCATGGATCCATGGATGTACTTTCTCTCCCCTGTCCTTGTCCTTCTTTGTGTGAATGTGTTGTTATGCTGTGAATGGTTGCCTACCCTGTAAACGGGTCCTTATGGCATGTGTGTACTGTGGAAGTCGGATTTCACACCAAATTACTGTACAATTGGAAAAGTGAAACAGCGCACCCCAATTACCAGCCTAGCTGGCACAAGACAACAACAACCACAAAAATCGTAATTTTCGCAATTTATTTGTAACGTTATAGCAAAGGAAGGGGGGATGGAATAACTTTCTTTTTATTTCTGGATTAAAGTCGATTTTAGACCTATTTTTGGTCAGCTTAGAGATTCATTCGAAAATCAGAAATTTTAAGAATTCGGAAGTTTTTTTTTTAGTTTTCTGAAAATTTTAAAAAGTGCAGTTGACGGGTTTCTGAAATAAACGATTAAAATTTCTTCCCATTTTCTTAAATCTATATTATTTTGCCCATTTTATATTCTTTGTCTCACATTAAAGCTCAACAATCTACCTAACTCCAGCCCCGACTTTTGATTTAAAAGAGGCAAACGATAGCAATAAGCATTTCTTATACTATGTCTACACTGCTGCTATGTAAAACTTGCTCTTTTATAACTAAGTTTATAAGCAACCTAAAGTTGCGTTTTTTTTTTTTTTTCTTTTTTGAAAATTCACTGTAAAAAATTTCTTTAGAAATCAGCGGAACCTTTCCTATTTAAACACGTCATTAAATATATGGCCAAAAACTCAGTTTTTAAGCTTTAGTGTTGAAATTTTTCCTAAGAAATTCCCGGACCTTCCCTATTTTTAGTCATCAATAAAAAAAAATTGAAAAAAAAAATAGAACCGATTTCAAAATTGCTCTAAAAAATGAAAAAAAAAATGTATTCTTTAAACACCATCGATATTACTTTTAAACATAATTTTTGGAGTTGGCGCAAAAACAAAAAGTAAAATCCAGTGTAACCATGCTTCGTTCATATTTTTTTCCAAAAAATCATCCAAAGGTAAGAACGAAACATTTATATCGTTATTCAAATATGCTGTTATCAATGCAAAATGTATGTGGTAGTGAAGAAACTAGGACCCGTTAAATTTATAATTGTAGTTGAGTTATGGTTCTGAATGATCTTATCTATCGTGTTCGCGCCAACTTCAAAAATTATGTTTAAAAGTATTATTGATGGTGTTTAAAGAATAAAATTATTTTTCACTTTTTAGAGCAATTTTAAAGTCGGTTCTATTTTTTTTTTTTTATTTTTTTTTTTTTTTTTATTTCATTCTTTTTAGTGTAAATGTAGATATTTCAGTAAAAGTAAGAAGTTACCATCACGAAACTTTACATTATTTTTTTCATAAAAATGCTCCATACTAAAAAAAAAACTTATAAGCACGCTTTAAACTGTAAGCGATTGGCACTAAAAATTTATCTTTGTTCCTTTCTGGAATTCATCTGTGGGTTAATTTAATTATAAACATTTAAATATCCCTAACTATTTGCATTTCTGTATAGTTGAGGCAAACATAACCTGTTAGTATTGTGAAGGCTAAGCAGATCCTGAACACTGCATCACCTCGTTTCCAGGTTAGCTTTACCACCACTATGGAGCAATGACACTGATGAAATTTAATGCTTGCTTCAGAGAAGCCTTAATTCAAAGTTATCATTACAATTACTATTAATGTTATTGTTATATGGCACCAAACTTTTATAACAATGGGTTTCATATAATTTTAATCATATAATAGGGAAATTGCATTAAATTTACTGTTTTTTGCCCATAACTGTTTTCTAAAGAAGAAATATGGTCAAACAAAGTAATGGGACCTAAGTTGACCCATCGCCTATCCATTAAAAAAAGAATCATCAAAATCGGTTCACTAGGTGAGAGGCTGTAAGTAGACAAACAAAAAAAAAAAAAAAAAAAAAAAGAAAGAAGAAAAACATACATGTGGTATTAACTAATAACCGCCTCCTTTTTGAAGTCGGTTAAAAATGACCGGAAATTGCATTTTTAAAGGTATGAGAGGATCAAAGACCCCCAATGCGCCCAGATACAGCACTTTTTTCCCAAAAGCGACGACCGACGAATTTTTAAAAATGTTGGTTTAGATTTTTAAAAACTTCTTCGTAAAACTATTTGAAGATAGAAGGGAGCATGCTAATTGAGTTATGGGAATATGGGAACGGAGAAATATATGTAGGGGCAAGCTATGGAGTAGGGCCTTGAAAAAGTCATTCGTGATGGGCTCTAAAATTTCTTTGAACGGCCCTGAAAAAAAAGAATTATTTCTCCGGAAATTTATTGAAATCGATGACCTGGAAATGACTTTCAGGCACTCTTTGATGACATTTGGAAAATAGTCAGGATTCAGGGAATATTTACATTTTTTTGATATTGTTTAAAAAGCAGCTTTAGGCTACATCTTGAGACGATAATGCAGGGAGTGGTTGCTCTTCCTCGAACATTTTTCGAAATTCAACGCGTAAAAATGTACTTAGCTGTTCTTGGTGAAAATAGTTACTTTCAAAAACTATTATTTCTCGAGATTTTTTTTAATACAACTTTTGAAATAAAGTGGAAGAAAGAAAAAAAAAACCTAATTTTTTTTTTTTTTATGGATAAGTTTTACTGCAACAGTAACGAACATTTTGGAAAGGACCCGGTGGTATCCCCTTGGCTACGTTACCGGCCTCAGGGGGTGTTTAATACCCTCCTTTGCTGTGTCACTGGTTTTTGCCTTGTTATTGTACCTCCTGAGGTAAAACTAAGAATATGAACTCCTCAAACTACCACTCTAGGAGGAGTACTATTCAAGGAGCGAATAACAAAATATTGAATAATATAAATTGATAAATATGAAGAAAGAGCAAAGAAAAAAATTTGTATTTTGATCGCTATTTACCATTCTTGCTCTGCTCACTAACATCTTGCACCTTTCAAACTCTCACTGGGAGGATAGCAACTTAAGAGTTACAGTAATATTATGGAATAAGGCAGATATATATTTATTGTTTATCATAACATAAATTAGTTTTAAATGTAGAACAAGAGCAAAAGTAAGTATTTTTCGTTTAAAAAAATAGTAATGTTTGATATCAAAACAGCAAGGATTAAAAATTGTTGCATTACCCAATTACCAATTAGCACTATGCATTACCAATTAGCACGATGTTTGGAATTGTTTAACCTTCTCGAATGTTTGTTGCGTTACTAAAATAACAATTCGGAGGTGTGTGGAATCATTCAATTATGTAAACTATTTTATATGACCCCTTTTATAGCATGAACTTTTAAATTGTATGCAAGTGCTTACAACAGTAGACATTTTTGAGGCTTCAAAAAATATTCATTTCACAAAAACATGACTCAATATTGTAATGAAAAATGTAGATTTTTATCATAAAATATGGAATTTAGCTTAGAATCTCGACGGCAAGGTTTCCAAATCCGTAAACAAGGAAAAAGTCGCACAGCGACTTTCAGAGAATAAAAAACACATGTTTTTTACTCTCTGAAAGACGAACGCGTCACTACACAACTTGTTGCTTTGACCTTTACGAAGGTCAAACCGCTGCCCCCTCAACCTGGCCAAAATTCACAGAAACTCTCCAAGACAGATAACATGGAGTAGCTGTGTGATTCCACGAAAAATGGTCCTGGCACAATGAAATATTTTTTTCACATAAAATTAAAAAGAATCTTATTTTGAGACTGAAAAATGTCTGTACTTTTCAATTTTACTATTAGTTTTAAAATTAAAAAAAAAAAAAATCGTAAGTTATCGTTAATTCCATCTTTAGTTGCTAATTTTACATTTATATGAACAACAAAAAGTCACGTACTGCCGAAACGTCAATTTGCACACGGATAGCCAGTTTTTTCTACTTGTATGTAGATTTTATACTAGTTTCACTGAGTTTCTCTGTTGGATGACTTTCTATGATATTCAAGTTCTATTAATTGTGCCTTTATTTCATTTAATAATCATCATGTAGCACAATCACTAACACATCTTCATAGCTGCAACACATGCCAAATTCATCATTACCTCCTTACAATAAGCAATATTAATGCTTTCTATTGGTAGGTCATTCAGCGGTTCTACCACCACAGTTTTTCCAAAATACTATTTCAGTCGATAAATCTTTACCAATTGTAAATTACATAACATTTGAATGTTATGTAAAACTTTTTAAGTTAAAAAAGAAGAAAGAAATGCAAGTGTTTAGATCCAACTGAATTGAATTAGAGAAATAAATTACAGAATTACTGAGTTAAATTACAGAAAAACTTCAGAGAGAGAGAAAAAAAAAAAAAAAACGCTGAACGCAGACTTTCATATTAAAGTAAATTTAAGTCAATTATTTTCTTCATTTGGCACATATTTTTTTTCCCAGTGGTAGGGGTTTAACTCATAAAGCCCTCCCCTTGGAAACGGCCCTGTGTCAGTAGGACTAAAAGAACAAACTGAGCTTAAAATTGAAAGGACCATCTTTCCCGCCTTATTCTCAATTGCATTTGAAGTCTGACAAAAGAAATTTGCTTTAACCATGAATAAGTATATTTGATAAAATACGCTCATTCGGTCGTTCTGCTGCGAGGTTCATTAAAACACAAAAAGATTCCTTTGGTAACGAAATGCCCTATATTCTTACAGCATTTGGCAGCTGTCTAAAGTTCCTTTCATTTAAAATTTTGTACCTATATGAAGTAAAAAATCATACTTTTTACAAAATGTCTCCAAGTTGAAAACTGATTTTGAAGACAAGGAAGTTTAAATACAACTTCAAATGTAAAATATTTCTTTTATGACACTTAGCCCTTTATTGGATATTAATTTCAGCAATCCTAACACCTAAGTCTATGTACGCTACTGCATTTCATAATCAAAGATGTCTATAGATGAGAGTACGGAGTTGAAATGTATATGCTAATAATGTGTCCTTAAACACCCTATTGTAAAATAGACTGAATTCATAATTTTACTAATAGTTCACTTTTAATGCTAATGTTTTCCTCGTTTAACCAGCAATTTGTTGCATTTAATTTTTAAAATACCTCCAAATGAAGTCTTTTTAATGGATAAATGAAAATTAACAAAGAGCAAGTAAATGTAATTGAATATTGTAATGCTTTTAGATCTTTGCATGAAAATTTCTTATTGATGATATTTTCCTAAGGAAATCTGAAAAATGCCAAGTACCATTCTGAAAATTTTGTTTTGAAAATAGGCAGATGTCTCTTTACGAGAACAAAATTTCCTATAAAATAAGACCAGAACAAAGTTTCTAGAATGAAAAGTTTTAGTTTTAAAGAGGTCAAACTACGATTTTTCGCTAAAAATCGCTGTTTTTCGTAACTTAACCTCTTTGCGGCACGCGCGCGTGTTAATATTATCGGATTAAACTGAAACATTGCAAATTGTGTGGCATATTTTAGGGGGGGGGGGGGGGGAGTGCAGCGAAAGAAATTCGAAAATTGATTTTTTGGGACTACTTTATCGAACGACACTTTAAAATGAACTAAAGATTTTCGAACTGGAACAAAAGACATTAGTTTTCAATGTTTTGCATGAAGAGTGTCGGCTGTAAAATCAGCACATCTTGACGACATTTTGTTAAACTAAACAAAGTCCCTATTCCCAAAGGCTTGCACAGAAAGTTTGAGTCCCATCAATGTAGATTTTTACGGGCCCCTTTCATATCGTTTACTCCTATACGTCCCTACATACATGTCACTCCTCATTTCAACCGATTCTACTTATTACAAATGATGATGTTTTCGCTTCAAGGTCTTCCGCCATCTCTCCGTGGTCAAGCTTTAACGATCATTTAACGGAGAATCTTATATGTACTAGTAAACGCCTCTCTTGGTTACTGCTGCCACGTTATTTTCGGATCGAATGCAACTGAACTTATTTGAATTCGAGCTCCTGAGAAATTAATAAAAGTAATGTTAGGTTACTTAACAAATAATGGTCTGGCTGTAAATTTTAGTAAAACAAAATCAACATCATGAACTATTTCTTATTTACTAACAATGTAATGTCAATCCTTCCTATCACACGAAGTTGGAAAATTGAAAATTGAAATAGACAACACAATCTTTTGATCAGTGTAAAATTACTGGTGATTTGATTTAAACGCAAAGGGATATCTTAATTGAACTATCTCACAAAAGATTTCTGAATTCCTTTATAACAGGGGTCGGCAAGTAATTTTAATTCAGATTCGGATACTTTTGAAAATTTTCATTGAGGTCCAAGAAAAACAAATGCCTTACAATTCTTTTATTTGAATTTTCAGTCCTAAATTAATATTAAATACAATCATTTACAAATCATTTGTATTCAAAAATTAATGGAAGAATCTATGGTTCTGAGATTTGCAAGCGAGATTCACGCAAAAGCACTTTGTGCGCCTAAAGTTTTGAGCAATATTAGATATCCAAACGTTTCTCAAACGTATGTAAACCTTACATGATGATGGTCCAGTAAATGACTCAAATCGGTGAATTAATAAGTTAAAAAACATGATGAACTAGAACTTAGAAAACTTACAGTTGGTGCAAACTTAACCTGGCAACGTAATGTTGTGATTATTAAATGCGTTGCCTTCACAATGCGTCCAGGTTAGGTTTGCTCCAGCAATAGTATATTAAAAAAAATGGTGAGAGTGGTTCTCAAAGGTATTGTTAACCACATTAGAATATTTTAAAAAGTACTTTAAGTGCCCAAAGGTATTGTCATCTGAAGACATAATTAACTTGTGCAAGTTATACGTCCAAAGTTTTGGTGGTCCAATTTTTGACCGATCGCGTTCTGGATATTGACCGCGGTTCACCAACACTTTATCAATTCCCAATCAGAGTTTAGAATAGAATGGGGGTGGAGAGAGAAAAAGAGAAACAGAAAACTATGATGCGCAATCGAACAAACATGAATGAATTTAACAAAAATCTTTTTTAAAAATTGTTCAGGAACATTTATCTGAACAAGGATTCTCAATCAGGGGTGCGTGAGAGATTTAAAAAATACAATGAAAAAGTAACTCTAGTTACAATTAGCTCGACTAGCCATGACCCTTTTCTTTTTAAAGTCATTTTGATATCAATACGAATACATTAATTACTGATCTTTTAAAGCAAGTGATATAATGAATAATCATTGGGGCATAGAAATTGTTTGCTCAAATATATTGAACTATATTTTCCCACTAGAAACTAATAAGGAAAAAACAGTATTTTTCTATTTGGAAAATCCCTCCCAAAAAATTCTTCTGGTCTCGCAACTGCGCAGACTGATACAAAAACAGTGTAGAGATAAAATATATAAGATGTTGTGGTGACATGTGAATATTTTCGATATTACCAGTTTTTTTTTTTTTTTTTTTTAGGTTTTACATTGTTTATCCCCATATTCTGTAAATCCGGATTTTCCGAACATATTTGCATACTTAAAGTTAAAATACCCGACGAGACTGGACATTGAAATTGAATTTTAAGAGGGCTTTGTAACAGTTATAATCTAATGTTTAAAAAATTGTGAAGGACGAATTGGCAGTATTACCAAAGATGATAATTACTCACATATGCAGATGTTGTGAAAAATAATGGTACTACAAGCCAACTTCACCTAGATCCTAATTGACTAGCACTTACTCTTCTTTGGTTATGTGCTTTCAGCAGCTCTAATAATAATATTACAATTAAAAGTTTTCAAGTTATGCGTATTCAAATTTTATGCACGAACTTCTCCATATTTTCATTAGTATCTAGCTTTAATGTTGAATTCTGATTTTATTAACCATACACTGCAGTGGTGTGTGCATGGAGAGGGTGGCGGGTGCTACCTAGCATCAGTGTTCAAAGGGGGGCACAGAGCCTGAATGGTTGGTACAGAATATCTTTCATGTATTGAAAATTTGATAACGTTATATAGGGGCGATTTATCTGTCGTAATTACAACAGGGCTTTGGAATGGGGAGGGGAGGAGGGCAACGATATTTTCTTGCGACTGTCTGGCTGTTTTCTAGAACCTACGCAACTGCTGAGCTCCGAAAATAAATGTTTTTACGCCTTTTTACTTTTTTTTAGAGACAGTGTTACGTGCATTTAGAATTATTGCACAATAGGTATATAAAAAATAGGTACATAAAAGATTAATGATTTAAAAAAAATTACAAAAGTAACATATAAACATTTCTTTGAAAAATGTTGCTTAAACTCCCTAGAAAATATATTTTTAGGAAACGTTTTTTCGCACATAAGTTCTATGACTTAGGGAAAAGTTCCATGAAGCCTAAATATACGTAAAATCAATCACTGTGATGAAATGTGACATGGTAAGTGTGAACAAAATATTTCAGTTTTAGGGGGTTGACTGACTTACCCCAACCAACCCTACATTTTTAAACAAATGAATAAATACAGCGCCAATAAAGGTATCACCAATTTCTTTACAAATGAAAATGTTTATTATAATTCTAATGATCAAAACTAAATCTTAGTCTCATTAAATCACGGAAAATATTTTTCCTCCCGGATTCACTACCATAAAAGTGAGCTTAAACATCAATCCACTTTTTTCATTTTCATATCTTAATAACTCCCCTTATATGATTCTCAGGATTTATACCAGAGGCGTAGGAACTTTGTAGAAGTAGGGGGAGCTGGGACACATAATGAGAAGTGTCTGGTATGTAAGAGGCAGAAGCAGTGGTCCCTTAAAATAATTGGTGGGGGGGGGGGGACTTGAATAGTTTTTCTACATATGAAATTAGCTTCGAAGCTTCCATCTCTTTTTTATCTTGTATCAACTGTTTGTTGAGAGAATGAGGTGTTAAAACTTCTGGTTTTGAAAGAAGGTCGGTAGGAACAGTACTCGATGATGAGCACGTAGAAATAGAGGTGTTAAAACTTCTGGTTTTGAAAGAAGGTCGGTCAGTACTCGATGATGAGCACGTAGAAATAGAGGAGTTTCGGGGATCCTCCCCCGGAAATTTTTCAGAGTTCTTGTTCTAAAAACGAATTTTTAGGCGATCTTTGGTAATGTTAAGGGGAGAAAAGTTTTGAATACCTTCCCTGAAAATTTTTCGAAATTAATGTCTTAAAAACGCGATTGTATACCATATTTGTGGACTTTAGTGAAAATATGACTCGAAGGATTGTCCTCGATCGATTTTTCGAATCGATTTACATCTCCCGCCCAATATTTCGATTTTGAAATCTTAAAAGTAATTGTAGACAACCTTCAATGATGTCAGAGGAAAAGACTGTACTAGGGCTCTACTTTGGAAACTTTTAAACTTGAAGTCCTACTAGAGAGCGTTTTTCAATGGTGTTATCAGAAAAGGTTCAGAGGTTCCTTCTCGTTAAATTTTTCGAAATTGTAATCGCTAAAACACGCGACTGTGGATCATATTTGTTGGCGTTAGGGGCCCAGCAATTATTTTTAAATTGAAGTCCCAAAAACGGAACATTACATAATCTCCCATGTTGTTGGATGGCTAGATATCCAGGGACTCTCTTCCGGTAATTTTCAGGGAATCGGAGCCTTGAAAACAAAATTTGAGGTGCTCTGTAATAGTTTTGAAGGAAAGGGGATGCTTCGACAGCGTAGCATTTAGAAGAATTTCTTATTTTCTGAGAACTAGAAAAAGGCGAATGGATGAAACAGGAGGGCGGAGAAACAGAACGTTGGAAATGTGTTAAAATTAAGTGTTCGTTATATATTATATTGTTCAGATAAGTTTTTGTAAAAGTCTTTAATAGAAACTATAAAATATTAATATAATAATATTGTTTTTTTTTCTGCAATAGTAGATGAAAAGTAACAATTTTGTCATGAAAATATATCTGTAAGTGACGAAAAACCGTAATTTAGAAAGCAAAAAAACAAGAATAATTGTAACTTCGTAAAGTATAATCTGAGGGGTCAGATAACTTAAAATGAGATAAGTTTTTGGAAAGTTGAAATTATTTGAACAAGTACAAACAACCTTAGCAATCTTCTTTAGTTATGTCTGGAGCACCCATGCTATTCATATTTAAATGCCAAACTGACTCATTACCCCCAGCTTGCTAGACACTTAATCTTTTGTTCCAGAATTATAATGAAATTAGCCCAAAAATCAAAAATAGGATGTTTTTTCTAATTTGTGTGGTCATAAAAATGTATTCTAGATGATCTTTGTTAATGCTAGGGTGGAAAAGTGGCCTGGGAGCGTTTTCCTCGGCATTTTTCGAAATTAAAACTTGAAAATTTTTACATTTTTTCTCTAATTACGTTAAGGAGGTTGGTATTTTAGGGTTCTTCCTGGAAATTTTTCAAATTTGTTGTTCTGAAAACGCAGTTTTAGACATTATTCGGAGATGTTAATTAGAGGAGAAATCCGGGGCCTCCCTCCCAGAAATTTGTCGAAAATGAACAATCTAAGAAACGCAGCTGTGGGCCATCTTTGATATCGTTATGAAGACTGGAAATTTTTCCGAATTGGAGCTCCAAAAACAATTTTATTTGACTTTTAATGATGTTATTGGCGAGTTTTCGAGTGCTTTACCCCAGTAATTATTTGAAAGGTAAGACCTTAAACGAAATTTAAGATTATTTTAAATTATATTGGCGGAGGTGGAGGGGCTGAAGCTCATCAATAAAATTTTCGAAGTTAGTTGTCAAAACGCAGTTTTAGATGATAATTCGCTATGTTACTGGGAGGAGAGGTTCGGAATCCGTCTGCAGCAATTTTCCGATAGTGAAATTCCAGAAACGCAATTTTAGATGACTAGTTGACCCACGCGAAGCATTCAAGTTCAAAGGAAGAATTTTCTGATTTCAATGCAACCTCGAGATGCTATAGACCAAAGCAATGCGTAGTAAAGCAGCAAAATAAATTGAAATTTATCCTTCTGCAAAGTCAAACTTCGATTTACCCTCTTAAAATCAATGTTTTGTTTAATGATTTTGACAACAACAGATATACAGCTTAGAATTTTGCATATTAGTGGAAACTTGGATTAAAATTCTGCTGAAAAACAAAAACCCATTAAAACGATATTTTTCGGCCCAGATTTGAACTTCCACCCTTTCCCTCATTAGCACGCTGCTTTATCCAACCAAGCCAATGTGTCTTCGCTCTCAGGTGCTATTCATTTCCAAAATTATTTGAGTGGTTTGGTTTTTCCATAATGAAATTTTCAATTTCCAGCCTTATATTTTTATTTGTTTGAAATACAAGCGTTTGCGGCCCCCGTCAATAAAAAAAAAAAAAAAAAAACATTTTGAATTTTTTGGTAGTTCAGACTTATCTTAGTTCTTACACTTTCTTTTGTTTTAGATGTCATGTCTCCAGAACATCGTGATAAAATTTTCGTTTAATTTTGCCTTTTGTATTTAAACACTTAAAACTGGAACACTAGCAGTGGTGTGACTAGTCATGACATTTTTAAATCTCGCCTTACTTTGTTTTAACTTTTTCTCTAATTAAAATGTATTTTGGTGACACATATATTTTTCTCTACTTAATCACTATTTTCATGATAATATTTTTACAAAAAAAAAAAAAAAAAAAAAAGGAAAAAAAGAAATCTAAAAATGCCGGCAGCCCCTATGAAGTTATGTTTACTTACGTATTCATTTTTTACTTGACTGACGCTTGTCATAGATTTGTACTAAACACTGAATACTTTCTTTTCGTTAAAAAATGTTCGAAACGTTCGTTTCAGCGCTCCTCAGAAGTAAATCATAATGCATAACCTTGCTTGGATGTTCCTAAATAATATTCAGAGATTGCATTTGCTTTCAAATTTTGCAGAAAAAACTCTTTTCGACACTTTTATTCTATTTGTTCACTTATCATCTCTATTACATGTTCTTAAAATCGTAAAGGTTTCCATTCGGCTTTTTCTTTTTTTTTTCATTACTAATATGAAATTGGTGACGCCATTTCTGAAAAACTGGGCGGGGGGGGAGGGGTAGCAAAACCTTTCTTGGTGATGGCTCTGGTGCCCCCCTCCCCCCCCCCCAAAAAAAAATGTTTGGTTATGCTACGCCTCTGACTGGTACTGATTTTCTCAGGCCGCGGAGTAGAGTCCACTTTCCCGCATTTCGGCAATGAAGAGTGTTTAAACAGTGAAAAAAAAGGTGAAGGTGAATTCAAGTGCACTGACCACTCCGTTTGCTCACTGCTTTTGTTGCTCATTGGGTAGAAATTCCGAAATTCCCAAAAAAGGCAGATCACATTTTTGAAATCAGGTTTGAGGTAAACAATGTACGGCAAAATGCAGCAGTGCAAGAATTTTCCGGGGGAGCTAAGCCGGTCTGAAATATTCCAGGGGGAGCTCAAGCTCCCTCAGCTCCCCCGTTCCGACGCCTATGATTTATACATGAGGAGTCATCCAAAATTTTTGAAAAAATAAAACTGATATGGCGCTTTAAGTTTTAATGCAGACTTTATGAAAATTGAAATTTGGAGCTTCCTCCTTTTCGCATCAAGCCCTTCAATTGCAATTTCAAGCATCTTAGCTGCCGTTTGGACCTGGATGATCAGCCGGAATTTTTTTGAAGTTACCATAGTATGCTATTCACTGTTTAAACTTTGCAGGCGGTTTACTCAAAACTTTATAAGAGACATTTTCATCCCTTTGCTTCTCGCTACCTCATATACTTGTGATAAATATGTATCATAAAATAAGATGTCGTCAAATTTTGCATGATTAATATAAAACGTGAATATCAAAAGTATCTATCATTTCAAATGTAATAATCATGGCAGCATACTGTTCAGCTTGGAGTAACTTTAGAATTTGTTAGAGTTCAAAATTTTAAGATGCTTTAACTCATCTTGATATTTACGCCTTTCTGTATTGCGATATGAAATTACTTAATGTTTTAAAACATTAGCTGCAGATTTGGTAACCCAATGTGCCTATGCATTAATCTGACTAGGTAGGGAAAGAGCGGGGGGGGGGGGGGGGGGGGGGGGGCTTATGTGCCAGGGTAAATTTTTCTCGCTACTCTGCCCCTGATGTCCCTCAAGACCAGCGGTTCCCAACCCTTTTTGATTGTGCGGCCCAGTAACGAATACAGTGGCTCCCAAAAGTGTTCGTACACTTCGAAATTTTTTAGTAAAACCAAAATA